>NW_017806239.1:474717-537237 GCF_001891065.2 Hippocampus comes | reverse complement strand
CACACACACACACACCGCCTCTCCTGCACATCGCTGCCCTTTTGAAAGTGCGGCATCCCTTGGCTGGGCGCATGTGTATATCATCCAGAGGAAGCGAGCACAAATGGGGCAGCAAGCGACACTATGCAGTCCATTTGCTAATTTCAATATGGTGTCCGTCTGTGTGGCTTTGGCCTTGGGCACAGGCGCAGCCCCACGCCAAGCCCCCCGCCGCCCGCCCCACTCTCGTCGTTCAGCGCTCCCCCATTGGCAAGCCTGCGTGGTGTCCCTTTGACCTTGCTCTCAATCACAAACACACATGCACTCCTATCGACGACACGAGAAAGCATACGCAATTGTTTCTGTCCGCGGTGTTAGGGTGCAGCGGGAAATTCACTCAGTCGCAGCCATGCAATTCACGTCTCGCCACATTTATTGGAATTGTTCATGTTAAAGTGTCTCTACCGTTATATGGACAGGCATCAGAAACAGTTTTTGCCGTTACCTCAGCATGAGCTGAGCTAGATGAACAGCGTCAATGATTCCTAACAGAATGGATCCTCTGACTGCAGAGGATCCATTCTGTTAGGAATTCCACTAAGTGCGCCGCGTGTGTGCGTGTGGCTCCGCGGTTTGTTTACTAGGCTCCGGCAACAACGATATACACTGCAAATGTCACTTTGAATTGTCCTGATTTGCTCAATAACGCCGCACGCTCATGTGGCAATGATCATTCCCCAGCTGCACGTTGCAATAGCAAATCGAGTGTGCTTTCTCATTAATATTGCTCCTCTCTTTTCACACGTCCGCCCGCGTGTAACGCTCCTTTCGAGAAGCATCGACCATCACAGGAAAAAGCGACTTCATTCCAATAAGGACCTAAACACCAGCAGAGGAACTGACCTACATATATATTTTTCGTTCCTAAGTATGTATTTCCTTAATTTCATAGCATTTCTCTTGGCTGCACTGCTTTTACATTTTTTTGGATCACATTTCAGCCTTTATGTGTTGCCACGTAAATCAAATCTGCTGGGGACCTTCAGAATCAGGAGTGCTGTCTGATATCACTTGAACTTTACTGTATTTGCAATGGGGCCGTGTCTTGAACCAATCAGACTTCAGATTGTTCCACACAGGGCCAGAGCGCTAATCCTCAAAGGTGTCAGCATTTCTCCATCTTCTCATTGGTCGGTGAGTGCAACCCAAGTTTGAGGAACAAATTACACAAACATTAATTAATCATAATTTCTGATGGGTATATTTACTTGAAATGTTTTTGTCGTGGCATTGGATAAATACTGATTCCGAACTGCTCCGAATGATGATGTTCGATTGTGTTTTTGGACCGCAATGAAGGTTTTCAATAACTGCAACGGATTCGTGTTGTTACGTCACCAAGCTCGACTCAAGGCCCAAGAACCAAATGCTCAGCTGCCACCGCTTTATTCCCTTGTCATTGTTTTGACCTGACGAAGCTGCTCACCAATTGTGCGGCTGTTTCTTTTTTTTTTTTTTTACTGGCCCATGAATTGTGATTAAAACATCTCCCATGAAATGTTTTACAGTTGTTGTACATTTTGCCTCTTTCCACCGCCATGCCACTCACCCTCTGCCCATTCTCTTGCAAGTGTGTGTGTGTGTGTGTGTGTGTGTGTGTGTGTGTGTGTGTGTGTGTGTGTGTGTGTGTGTGTAGTGTGTGGGTGTGTGTGTGTGTGTGTGTGTGTGTGTGTGTGTGTGTGTGTGTGTGTGTGTGTGTGTGTGTGTTGTGGAGGTGTTGGAGCAGAAGCAGAGGGAATAACTCACAATCCTCCGTGCATTATTGTAATTAGATTTCCCAGGATAGCTCAATTAAGTCATCCTGCTCCGGGGACTTGCCCGTTTGCGGTTCTCTCTCAGAGCGTCTGATCTGTTAAGTACAAGCAGAAAACACAAATGGACATTAAGATTGAAGAAGTTCAAGGGTGTGAGACCTTCAAGGCGCAATGTTTGTTTCTCTAACTGCGTTTTTGCTCTCTGCGGAAAGCACAGAGGAAAAGATAGATAACCCTCAAGGCAGATGCGCACATGCACTCCTATCGACGACACGAGAAAGCATACGCAATTGTTTCTGTCCGCGGTGTTAGGGTGCAGCGGGAAATTCACTCAGTCGCAGCCATGCAATTCACGTCTCGCCACATTTATTGGAATTGTTCATGTTAAAGTGTCTCTACCGTTATATGGACAGGCATCAGAAACAGTTTTTGCCGTTACCTCAGCATGAGCTGAGCTAGATGAACAGCGTCAATGATTCCTAACAGAATGGATCCTCTGACTGCAGAGGATCCATTCTGTTAGGAATTCCACTAAGTGCGCCGCGTGTGTGCGTGTGGCTCCGCGGTTTGTTTACTAGGCTCCGGCAACAACGATATACACTGCAAATGTCACTTTGAATTGTCCTGATTTGCTCAATAACGCCGCACGCTCATGTGGCAATGATCATTCCCCAGCTGCACGTTGCAATAGCAAATCGAGTGTGCTTTCTCATTAATATTGCTCCTCTCTTTTCACACGTCCGCCCGCGTGTAACGCTCCTTTCGAGAAGCATCGACCATCACAGGAAAAAGCGACTTCATTCCAATAAGGACCTAAACACCAGCAGAGGAACTGACCTACATATATATTTTTCGTTCCTAAGTATGTATTTCCTTAATTTCATAGCATTTCTCTTGGCTGCACTGCTTTTACATTTTTTTGGATCACATTTCAGCCTTTATGTGTTGCCACGTAAATCAAATCTGCTGGGGACCTTCAGAATCAGGAGTGCTGTCTGATATCACTTGAACTTTACTGTATTTGCAATGGGGCCGTGTCTTGAACCAATCAGACTTCAGATTGTTCCACACAGGGCCAGAGCGCTAATCCTCAAAGGTGTCAGCATTTCTCCATCTTCTCATTGGTCGGTGAGTGCAACCCAAGTTTGAGGAACAAATTACACAAACATTAATTAATCATAATTTCTGATGGGTATATTTACTTGAAATGTTTTTGTCGTGGCATTGGATAAATACTGATTCCGAACTGCTCCGAATGATGATGTTCGATTGTGTTTTTGGACCGCAATGAAGGTTTTCAATAACTGCAACGGATTCGTGTTGTTACGTCACCAAGCTCGACTCAAGGCCCAAGAACCAAATGCTCAGCTGCCACCGCTTTATTCCCTTGTCATTGTTTTGACCTGACGAAGCTGCTCACCAATTGTGCGGCTGTTTCTTTTTTTTTTTTTTTACTGGCCCATGAATTGTGATTAAAACATCTCCCATGAAATGTTTTACAGTTGTTGTACATTTTGCCTCTTTCCACCGCCATGCCACTCACCCTCTGCCCATTCTCTTGCAAGCCCCTCTGTCGCGGGTGTGTGTGTGTGTGTGTGTGTGTGTGTGTGTGTGTGTGTGTGTGTGTGTGTGTGTGTGTGTGTGTGTGTGTTGTGGAGGTGTTGGAGCAGAAGCAGAGGGAATAACTCACAATCCTCCGTGCATTATTGTAATTAGATTTCCCAGGATAGCTCAATTAAGTCATCCTGCTCCGGGGACTTGCCCGTTTGCGGTTCTCTCTCAGAGCGTCTGATCTGTTAAGTACAAGCAGAAAACACAAATGGACATTAAGATTGAAGAAGTTCAAGGGTGTGAGACCTTCAAGGCGCAATGTTTGTTTCTCTAACTGCGTTTTTGCTCTCTGCGGAAAGCACAGAGGAAAAGATAGATAACCCTCAAGGCAGATGCGGAGAAAAGACGCCTTGTAAAGTAATGTACTGTAATGTATATTATAATGAGAAGAGCTCCACCTACGGACCGCCTGTTAAACTGCAACTCCACATAAAACCAGATCACACCTGAGTCAGAGTGAAGGGGTCTGCCCCTCTTGGAGGCAGTGGCGTCAGCATCTTGCTCAAGGGCACCACGGAAGCAGGCTGAAAAGCAGACTAGTAGCTCTTTCTTTTGTTTTGTTTTTTTGGTCCACAGCGGAGCGTTAGCCTTCAGTTCCAAAACGCTGCCCTTAACTTCCATTTCCGGTTCTATGGTTATCATCACACATTTTTCCATTTGCCACAGGTGTCAACGTCAAGGCCTGGGCACCATTTCAGTTCATGTGACTTACTAAAGCAATGAAATCATGCCGATGAGACTTCCCCATTTCAAGTTCCAAAATGCTTTCGCCTGAACATCATATTCATTTTATTCAACAGATGTTGCGCTGTTGGAAATGCAATATGTGAGGTTGTTGACAGGGTGGACATTTATGCTGGTGTTCGCATTTAATGGGTACTTGGTGGACCGGCACTTGAATCAATTGGCAAACTGACTTTGTCATGTTTGATCATGATATTTTTCGATTCTATTTCTTTTTTTTTAGATCAGCTGATATTTCACGATGACATAAAGGACGTATACGTACAGAATTTGACGTGAATTACAAAACAGGCATGAAAGTATTCTCTCTCCTTTGCGGAAAGACAGAATACCGATCGTAATGTCGCCGAAAACATCAGAGGGTTTCTTTGGTCCTGGTATGTGAGCAAACATTTCAGCACTTCTAATGCGACCTCCGAGTTTCATTTTTGGACTACATTCCCATGATGATTAAGACTGACTGAGAGTCTGATAAGGACACCAAAGGCACTTTTTAAACACACCGATCCAACTCATGTGATTCTTGTCCGGGTTTCTTGCTAAACCCGTACCAAAAATACGAATTGTATTCATTTTTAATGAGGGTATTCATATTTTGTTACGAACCTTTTCCCTATTCGTCAATTTGTTGTGTGCATGTGACAATACGAGGCGATGTGCTTTCAGTCAAAAGCGCTCCAAGAGAAATCCTAACTACAATGTAGCCCACGATAGAAATGAGCTTATTTCCATTGCAGACAAAAACACACTTGGACGCTCGGTCTCTTGAGAAATGGTTTGAACTCCGCGTTTTGTTGGACCTTTTGAGACTTATTTTATATTCCGAAAACGGTCTGCCTTTTGGGCACTGGCTTGCACTCACGTTACCGATGTAGCCAGCGTGATGGACACTGAGCATTAGCTAAGAGGCTGAAGTAAAGGGTCTGTCCTGAGCGCCATGCGGTTATTTATTTGTCTGAATAGCAACCGGCGTGAATATGTTTGGAGGAATTGCACGTCATGTGTGGTGACAAAAGGAGATTCAGCACTTTTGATGATATGTGGTTACATTACAGCTCTCAAGGCTGGCGCTGAGTTGAAATGCGCCAGTAACATTTCCTTTTATTTATATCCGTAGACCTTGGCTGAAATAAATGAGTTGAGACAAGTGTGAGGCCCCGACGTTACGAACAATTTCTTCCCGATGTCGGGAAACGACATTCAACTCTTTCACTGCCAGTGGCTGACAGGCCGACGCGGCCGTGCGGCGGGAGGCCTCTTAAAAAAGATTCAATGTCGGCATCAATGTGAAAGTCATTGTGTCATTATCTTAAATCTTAACAATGCGGCCGGGATGAGAGCGTGAGAGCCGAGCATATCTGTCAGGGCGCTGCAGGTGATGTTTTATTCTCTGTGTACAGTGAGCCTGAGATTAGCGCTCCCAACCGACGAAGTGGCTGCCTTTGCCACAATTTACTGCCACTTTTAATATTCTGTCATAGTTAAATTTTTTACTGCTCACTTTTATGGCCGTATCCTTATGTCCCGTGCTTATGAACTTTTCTATGCAAATCACTCACTTGAATCAAAAATAGACGTGGGTGATCAAGCAACTGAGACATTTTGAAAATGGTATCCCATCTTTCCTCCTCTGTACTTTCGCACGGCTTCTTTCTGCGTGGTCTGCCGGATGGATGCGGACAGCTGTCCTGGCAAAATAACCAAAGAAACGCTCTCAGAGATTTGGAATTCAATCTGACGTCAGCTCAAGAAGAAAAGTGGGCTTTGGACACATATTTTCTCATTGCATGTAAGCGGTCAAGTGTTTTCTGTGTGAGAACAAACAAATCCTTTGGCTCAGTGCAACCCCTCCGCCCCAGGCTGTCTAGTGCTGCACATGCAGTCACGGGGGACGACTTTCTGCGAGCTGCGCATTTGTGCACGCTTCACCTCGCCGTATTTTCACAGACTTCTTGTTTATACTTCCTCTGAAGCTTGACAGGCCGGTGGCGAGAGGCGAAGAGGATGAGTTGGAGATTTACGACGGCGCGGGGCTGCCTCTTTGAGGACAATGTTTATGAATGCATTTAAATGTTGTCCTCCGACTTTGTCTGCCGCTGCCGTCTGGAGCGTCCCGCGTCACAAAGGCGAGCAAAGGGAGCCGTGCTTTTTAATCTGCTGCGTGGGTCACATAGCCAGCCAAGCGGCTGGGGGGGGGACTGACCAGAGGCATGTTGGACTGGACTATTGTCCTGGTGCCATGGTGACTGAGGGCAATCAATATTACATTAGTATGATCGTACTATATGGATACAACCACCGCGGTGACCCCCTCTTCCTCCAATGGGCTTTTAATGAGAGTTATTTGATTGGGAAAGGCGCGCCGAAGGAAGGGTGGGGGGCGGATTGACGCCTGATGTGCAGGAGCCTTCTAAAGTGTCCATGAATGGCCTTAATGAGGGCTCCAAATGGAGAAATAAAGAGGCAATGGGTACACTTTTCACATTAGTTTGACATACCGTCGCTGCCCCCAAAAGCCTTTGAGCGGGCATTGGTGGAGGTCGCGACCACGCTTGGGGTACTACTCCTCCTCCTTTGGACCACTATTTGAAGGTATTGACCTTGAGAGGAAGGAGGCAGCAAGGAAGGGAGGGGAAATTGGGTGTTGAGGTGAAATGTGCTTCCCACTGGATCTTTAACCTCCAGGGATGATATTTCTTCCTGTAATGAAATTGTTCCTCTCTGTGTGGTGTTGAAACAAACAAACAAACAAACAAAAACAAAAACCACACGATAAGGATGTAAAATCATACTTGGTGGACTTTGTCACGCCAGTTCCAGGCTTCATTTCATTCCATTCATTTGGAGCACACGCAGCCCAGGGATGATATTTCTTCCTGTAATGAAATTGTTCTTCTCTGTGCGGTGTCGAAACAAACAAACAAAAAAAACAAAAAAAAACACACAATAAGGATGTAAAATCGTACTTGGTGGACTTTGTCACGCCAGTTCCAGGCTTCATTTCATTCCATTCATTTGGAGCACACGCAGCACTATTGGATCTCATACAGACACGCAAACAAACCCCCAAGGCCCCCTTCATTGCCCTGACCCTGATCTGTGTTGGACAAGTTCAACATCTTCCTCTTCCTCAAGTCCCAGTCAATAGGCGTCAATATGTTGGATTGGCCGCTCGACAGCGGCTCCAAGGGGAGTCGATGAGAGGCTGATAAGCAGCAAAAGGCTGATTTGTTTTCATAATGACGGCTTAAATGAGAGCGGGGCGGCCCTCTCGTTGACCCGACATCACCTTAAACAACGGGCGTTCATCAATAATGGGACGGACACAAACTCGTGAGTGACACTTGGCGGCCTCGGAGCCACGGTTAGCTCGCAGTTGCACAAGATGAAACTTCAATCATGCATCCGTTTTGTGGTCGATTGACAGTGATTCCTTGAATACACGGGAAAAAAATGGTGTGTTGAATTTATTCAATTGTATCATGTCGAATGGTTGCATGAACTAAAATCATCTGAATCTAGATACATTTTTTAAGTTGACTGTACATTCACATAAAAATATCTCTGGATCCAAATTATTTTAGTTCATGCAACCACTTGGCATGATAAAATTGAGTACATCCATCCATCCATCCCTTTTTTTGAACTGCATTATCCTCACAAGGGTGGCAGGGTGTGCTGGAGCCTATTTTTTAGTATTTTGGCAGCAGCTCTCAGAATTTGACACAATAACTGAAGTCTAAGTTTGAGGAGTTTGTTTTTTCTCGCCAAGGAAATGAATTGCGCTCTTTCAGGATTTTTTTTTTTCCAATGCTTGCATTGTGATGTGGATGATTTATTCCATTTGGTCATTGGAAGTACATTTTCTCAGGTGGTTGTGAAAAGTACAGCAATCCTAATTTAGTTGCTGTGGGTCTCAACAAAGAGCAAATCAGCCATCTTCCATTCAAGATGCTGCTACGCACGCAAGTGCGCACACGGGTGAGTAGGGAGAATATTGTTTAGTCTCCAAAGGCATTGATTGTGTGCCTCTGCGTGTGTTGTGTCTGCATGCAGCAGCCAATCATTTTCTTCAGAACCACATTCCCGCCCAAAAAAAAACACTGGTAAACATTTTTTGACTAAAACTAAACTTTTCCAGATTCATTTTTTCTGTTGATTTTGAACACAAATCAGGTTTTCAAAATAATGATAATAATAATATGATAACAAGAACGTAATCTATAATATAGTAACATGTTTAATAATCGTCGTCCTTTGTGTGTGTCTCTGTCCAACTCCTTATGTGTCATTTCTATGATAAAATTGAGTACATCCATCCATCCATCCCTTTTTTTGAACTGCATTATCCTCACAAGGGTGGCAGGGTGTGCTGGAGCCTATTTTTTAGTATTTTGGCAGCAGCTCTCAGAATTTGACACAATAACTGAAGTCTAAGTTTGAGGAGTTTGTTTTTTCTCGCCAAGGAAATGAATTGCGCTCTTTCAGGATTTTTTTTTTTCCAATGCTTGCATTGTGATGTGGATGATTTATTCCATTTGGTCATTGGAAGTACATTTTCTCAGGTGGTTGTGAAAAGTACAGCAATCCTAATTTAGTTGCTGTGGGTCTCAACAAAGAGCAAATCAGCCATCTTCCATTCAAGATGCTGCTACGCACGCAAGTGCGCAACCGGGTGAGTAGGGAGAATATTGTTTAGTCTCCAAAGGCATTGATTGTGTGCCTCTGCGTGTGTTGTGTCTGCATGCAGCAGCCAATCATTTTCTTCACAATCCCCCCCCCCAAAAACACACACAAAAAAAAACCCCACTGGTAAACATTTTTTGACTAAAAGTAAACTTTTCCAGATTCATTTTTTCGTTGATTTTGAACACAAATCAGGTTTTCAAAATAATGATAATAATAATCTGATAACAAGATCGTAATCTATAATATGGTAACATGTTTAGTTATCGTCGTCCTTTGTGTGTGTCTCTGTCCAACTCCTTACGTGTCATTTCTGTAGTTTTAGTGTTTGTTTCACGTCGACTTCTTTTATTTGCGCTACTATGTTTTTTCACGTGCTCTTTCCGTTCGTAAACCTTTATGTACTTGACTCTTATATTGAGCCTGCTTTGGGGTCCGGAATTCAGTTGGACGGATCGTAGCACTTTTTTTCTGTTAAATGAATGGAAAGGCATCACCCCCTCAAAGTCACTTCACATTTCCTCATTGTCATTGTTACCTAATTGACTCCTGTTCACAATGTTAATTTTACTATATGTAGATGTATACGTGTGAATGACCGGAGTATAAAACGTGATATATTGACACACGTGGCGGTCGAGGATAAGAGTGGACTTTTCATTGCATCATTTCCCCCGTTAACATAAAGATTGTTGCTCCATGTCTTTGACCACTTTATAGTATGAAAGCAAACAATAGCCTTTTACTAGAGAGCCCTCCTCCCTCCCCTATGACAGGCTTTTATGGCATGACAGTTGCACTATACCTCCGCAATTACTTTTCAATTAGCACGCCGAACATTTCCAACACTGCGGCGCAATTATTTTATAGCTCAGTGTCTTAGCCCATTAATGGCGCTACCAACAGGACGGGAAGTGATAAACCATCTGGCCGGGGTCCCAAAGAGATAGAGCACACTTAATGGAGTGAAAAAGTAAAAGCAATTAATGTCACATTAATATAATGATAATAATGCCTGCACGTACAGCTCCGGCAGGCAGAGCAAGGCCCTGGCACACGCTGTTAAACTGGAGAGAGGCTGCCTAGACGCCACACGCACAGGCGGGCACTGTGGAGGATTCACTGCTCTTCCAGCACACTTGAGCTTGCAATTAGTTCGTTGTCGTCATGTATCGAGTGTGTGTCTAGAATCACTTTTAAAGTAGGAGGTGAATGTAAATATACTTCTCATCTTGGTTTACAAGAATGCATGACCTTACCAAAGCCAATCAGCTTTGAATACAATATTCCAGCAGGATAATACAGTGGTACCTCAACTTAGGAACGTCTCTTCATACAAAAATTTCAAGTTACGAAATGCCTCAACAGGAAAATATGGCCTCTTGTTACAAAATAAATTTCAAGATGCGAAAGGTAAAAATACAGTATGGGCTCCTACTCGCAGTATACGAATGCAACATACTGGTAGCTGCTTTGCCATTGCCTAAATGAGTGACACTTGGCGGCCTCGGAGCCACGGTTAGCTCGCAGTTGCACAAGATGAAACTTCAATCATGCATCCGTTTTGTGGTCGATTGACAGTGATTCCTTGAATACACGGGAAAAAAATGGTGTGTTGAATTTATTCAATTGTATCATGTCGAATGGTTGCATGAACTAAAATCATCTGAATCTAGATACATTTTTTAAGTTGACTGTACATTCACATAAAAATATCTCTGGATCCAAATTATTTTAGTTCATGCAACCACTTGGCATGATAAAATTGAGTACATCCATCCATCCATCCCTTTTTTTGAACTGCATTATCCTCACAAGGGTGGCAGGGTGTGCTGGAGCCTATTTTTTAGTATTTTGGCAGCAGCTCTCAGAATTTGACACAATAACTGAAGTCTAAGTTTGAGGAGTTTGTTTTTTCTCGCCAAGGAAATGAATTGCGCTCTTTCAGGATTTTTTTTTTTCCAATGCTTGCATTGTGATGTGGATGATTTATTCCATTTGGTCATTGGAAGTACATTTTCTCAGGTGGTTGTGAAAAGTACAGCAATCCTAATTTAGTTGCTGTGGGTCTCAACAAAGAGCAAATCAGCCATCTTCCATTCAAGATGCTGCTACGCACGCAAGTGCGCAACCGGGTGAGTAGGGAGAATATTGTTTAGTCTCCAAAGGCATTGATTGTGTGCCTCTGCGTGTGTTGTGTCTGCATGCAGCAGCCAATCATTTTCTTCACAATCCCCCCCCCCAAAAACACACACAAAAAAAAACCCCACTGGTAAACATTTTTTGACTAAAAGTAAACTTTTCCAGATTCATTTTTTCGTTGATTTTGAACACAAATCAGGTTTTCAAAATAATGATAATAATAATCTGATAACAAGATCGTAATCTATAATATGGTAACATGTTTAGTTATCGTCGTCCTTTGTGTGTGTCTCTGTCCAACTCCTTACGTGTCATTTCTGTAGTTTTAGTGTTTGTTTCACGTCGACTTCTTTTATTTGCGCTACTATGTTTTTTCACGTGCTCTTTCCGTTCGTAAACCTTTATGTACTTGACTCTTATATTGAGCCTGCTTTGGGGTCCGGAATTCAGTTGGACGGATCGTAGCACTTTTTTTCTGTTAAATGAATGGAAAGGCATCACCCCCTCAAAGTCACTTCACATTTCCTCATTGTCATTGTTACCTAATTGACTCCTGTTCACAATGTTAATTTTACTATATGTAGATGTATACGTGTGAATGACCGGAGTATAAAACGTGATATATTGACACACGTGGCGGTCGAGGATAAGAGTGGACTTTTCATTGCATCATTTCCCCCGTTAACATAAAGATTGTTGCTCCATGTCTTTGACCACTTTATAGTATGAAAGCAAACAATAGCCTTTTACTAGAGAGCCCTCCTCCCTCCCCTATGACAGGCTTTTATGGCATGACAGTTGCACTATACCTCCGCAATTACTTTTCAATTAGCACGCCGAACATTTCCAACACTGCGGCGCAATTATTTTATAGCTCAGTGTCTTAGCCCATTAATGGCGCTACCAACAGGACAAGAAGTGATAAACCATCTGGCCGGGGTCCCAAAGAGATAGAGCACACTTAATGGAGTGAAAAAGTAAAAGCAATTAATGTCACATTAATATAATGATAATAATGCCTGCACGTACAGCTCCGGCAGGCAGAGCAAGGCCCTGGCACACGCTGTTAAACTGGAGAGAGGCTGCCTAGACGCCACACGCACAGGCGGGCACTGTGGAGGATTCACTGCTCTTCCAGCACACTTGAGCCAAGTGCTTGCAATTAGTTCGTTGTCGTCATGTATCGAGTGTGTGTCTAGAATCACTTTTAAAGTAGGAGGTGAATGTAAATATACTTCTCATCTTGGTTTACAAGAATGCATGACCTTACCAAAGCCAATCAGCTTTGAATACAATATTCCAGCAGGATAATACAGTGGTACCTCAACTTAGGAACGTCTCTTCATACAAAAATTTCAAGTTACGAAATGCCTCAACAGGAAAATATGGCCTCTTGTTACAAAATAAATTTCAAGATGCGAAAGGTAAAAATACAGTATGGGCTCCTACTCGCAGTATACGAATGCAACATACTTGTAGCTGCTTTGCCATTGCCTAAAACCGAGCATCTTCCTCGCATCCCATTGGCTAAGAGGGCCCTCTACTGGAATGTGTCTGTGTGTGTAGATAAAAAATAGATATGTGTTATAATTTTATCATCTAATTGTAACATGTATTTTGTGCATATTTTGATGCATTTTTATGCTTTGGGAAACATTTATATCTGAATTTTGGGGGGCCTTGGAACGGATTAGGGCATTTACATGGAAAACGCGTCTCTACTTCCAAAATTTTCTAGTTAATAAATTTCTCCCAGAACTAATTAATTTCCTAAGTAGAGGTACCACTGAATATGATTGTATTTTTTTGTGTTTTTTGTCATATTTTGCGTTGGCTCATCGGGTGAGAGGAATCACACAGCCACCCTCTGAAGAAACTTAATATGGTTCCGTGCCCGCTAAAATGTGTCATTTGATGGTCATCCTCTTGAGTCATTGGATTCCGGGAATCGTGTTCTTTTGTCAAGTAACACCTGCAACACTCTCTCAAAATGCTGATTCGTCAGCTTGCACTGGAAGATACAATTATGCCCTGGTGATAAAATCGGAGCCTTTTTTGGAGCCTGATGATGCTGCACACTCATTTGGCCCATCGCTTTGCTTTATGAGGGCCGCGTTTGCTGAATTAGTGACCTTTGGTTCCCTTTTCAAACGCCAACCGAAATTTCTCACAAGGGTTAATCCATGTACAGATTGTGAAAATGGGTGTCATGTGACCTAATGCCAAATACTAAATTTTTCTGCTTGTTTGCTATTTTAACCCTTTCAGGGACAGCAGTTACTACAGTGGACAGTTTATCATGCTATCAGGTTACAGGTTACCATTATTGGTGAATGAAAGGGTTAAGGTCGTAACTTATTCCAGCCATTACCACTGTGAAATGCAGCGTACACACATACTGATCATGAGCCCGAAGTAGAGCATTAGGGGATATTATGTGAGTGGTGTGCTGGAGGGTTGTCTGGTGTATAACTTTTTTTTTCTTGTTGTGTGGTATCTCGAACATTTTAAGAATTGGTCAAGCTTTTTAAAAATGCTCTGCGCCTAAAAGTCACTTTAGGTGCTTCTCTGTTGAAATTTTGCAAAGATAAACTCCATTTAGTCAGAGATTTAGCTGTTGGATTTGGGTGCCAGCGATTGTACATTTTAATGGGTCATGTTATTTTACAGAGCCAATTATTGTTTTCTGACAGTCAGCGATAGATTATACATTATTTTGCTTTTAGTCAGCAAGTCTCGTCGTCAGCATTGCTGCCCTGGCATGCAAAAGACAGAAGCACTTGAAAGGCGGCGCATTCTGAAGGGAGATGAGGCCCAAGAACTGGCAAACGCTCTTTTAGCATTGCAACTACATCACACATTTCAACAAATTGAAGACTCCTACTGCGAATTGTTTAATTTGTTCCGTGTACGAATAAGTGTGCACGGGCGTGTGCGTGCTCGCGCCTGTCTCAGGAGTACCCCCCTCCTCCCCCGTCCTATCTCTCCTGACCCCTCTGTGTTCTCGCCGCCCTGCTCTGTTTGTGTTAATTCCTCTACATCTCCAGGGTGGCTTACATTAGAATATCTTAACCACTGGGCTGCATTAGCATAGCGTGATGGATGCCGCTGAATCTCCATGCCAGATAATGTCCACATTTTGCATTTTAAACTAAGCTACGCAATGGACGTGCTATCCATTTTCACGAGGGAAAATGAGGTCCTGGCGGGAGAGCGCTTGGCACTCTGTCATCCCCATGCCAAACTCCTTGCCTGCGTTTTGTGACACCTCTGGGGCACCATACAGAGACAGGTTGAGGGTCATTGCCTAGCACTGGTCAGCTGTGATGTCACATAAACACTGTGCAAACGTGGGTGTCAGCTCGCGCCTGCTTGTTTGTTCAAAGCTCTCCAAAGTTGCCGATGGAGTGCTTGTTTGGCCTCCTCCTGCAATATTCATGCGTTTCACAACGTCCACCTGTCCGCGCCGCTCCGCGCAGTACACGCCGCGCTCCTCACCGAGTTACGTTCAAGCGAAGCGTGATAAATCATGCATAATTTCCATTTTAATCCGTACCGTTGAGCAGATGACTCGTGTGCAGCAGGCGCTGCCGCGACCCCGGCTTGATTTCCGTCGCACGGCTGACACAGTCGTCAGCAGTTGATCAATAGGAATAAATCAGGGGGGGAGCTTTTATGTGACACAGCATAGTTGTACATTTATAAGCCTCTTTATGAGATGGCATCTTCACACTTGAGCTCGTGTCAGACACTGACACACGCGCACAACAGGTGCACAAGAGACCCAATGTAAAGGCTGTATCTAAATATCTTTCTTATAATCAATAATAATAACACTACTACTATTAATAATAATAATAATATTTTGTCGTTTATATGTGGGGCGGCCTGGTAGTCGACTGGTTAGCACGTCGGCCTCACAGTGCAGAGGTGAATGTTTCGGTTCCGGCTCCGGCCTTCCTGTATGGAGTTTGCATGTTCTCGTGCCTGCGTGGGTTTTTGATGATGCTGCACACTCATTTGGCCCATCGCTTTGCTTTATGAGGGCCGCGTTTGCTGAATTAGTGACCTTTGGTTCCCTTTTCAAACGCCAACCGAAATTTCTCACAAGGGTTAATCCATGTACAGATTGTGAAAATGGGTGTCATGTGACCTAATGCCAAATACAAAATTTTTCTGCTTGTTTGCTATTTTAACCCTTTCAGGGACAGCAGTTACTACAGTGGACAGTTTATCATGCTATCAGGTTACAGGTTACCATTATTGGTGAATGAAAGGGTTAAGGTCGTAACTTATTCCAGCCATTACCACTGTGAAATGCAGCGTACACACATACTGATCATGAGCCCGAAGTAGAGCATTAGGGGATATTATGTGAGTGGTGTGCTGGAGGGTTGTCTGGTGTATAACTTTTTTTTTCTTGTTGTGTGGTATCTCGAACATTTTAAGAATTGGTCAAGCTTTTTAAAAATGCTCTGCGCCTAAAAGTCACTTTAGGTGCTTCTCTGTTGAAATTTTGCAAAGATAAACTCCATTTAGTCAGAGATTTAGCTGTTGGATTTGGGTGCCAGCGATTGTACATTTTAATGGGTCATGTTATTTTACAGAGCCAATTATTGTTTTCTGACAGTCAGCGATAGATTATACATTATTTTGCTTTTAGTCAGCAAGTCTCGTCGTCAGCATTGCTGCCCTGGCATGCAAAAGACAGAAGCACTTGAAAGGCGGCGCATTCTGAAGGGAGATGAGGCCCAAGAACTGGCAAACGCTCTTTTAGCATTGCAACTACATCACACATTTCAACAAATTGAAGACTCCTACTGCGAATTGTTTAATTTGTTCCGTGTACGAATAAGTGTGCACGGGCGTGTGCGTGCTCGCGCCTGTCTCAGGAGTACCCCCCTCCTCCCCCGTCCTATCTCTCCTGACCCCTCTGTGTTCTCGCCGCCCTGCTCTGTTTGTGTTAATTCCTCTACATCTCCAGGGTGGCTTACATTAGAATATCTTAACCACTGGGCTGCATTAGCATAGCGTGATGGATGCCGCTGAATCTCCATGCCAGATAATGTCCACATTTTGCATTTTAAACTAAGCTACGCAATGGACGTGCTATCCATTTTCACGAGGGAAAATGAGGTCCTGGCGGGAGAGCGCTTGGCACTCTGTCATCCCCATGCCAAACTCCTTGCCTGCGTTTTGTGACACCTCTGGGGCACCATACAGAGACAGGTTGAGGGTCATTGCCTAGCACTGGTCAGCTGTGATGTCACATAAACACTGAGCAAACGTGGGTGTCAGCTCGCGCCTGCTTGTTTGTTCAAAGCTCTCCAAAGTTGCCGATGGAGTGCTTGTTTGGCCTCCTCCTGCAATATTCATGCGTTTCACAACGTCCACCTGTCCGCGCCGCTCCGCGCAGTACACGCCGCGCTCCTCACCGAGTTACGTTCAAGCGAAGCGTGATAAATCATGCATAATTTCCATTTTAATCCGTACCGTTGAGCAGATGACTCGTGTGCAGCAGGCGCTGCCGCGACCCCGGCTTGATTTCCGTCGCACGGCTGACACAGTCGTCAGCAGTTGATCAATAGGAATAAATCAGGGGGGGAGCTTTTATGTGACACAGCATAGTTGTACATTTATAAGCCTCTTTATGAGATGGCATCTTCACACTTGAGCTCGTGTCAGACACTGACACACGCGCACAACAGGTGCACAAGAGACCCAATGTAAAGGCTGTATCTAAATATCTTTCTTATAATCAATAATAATAACACTACTACTATTAATAATAATAATAATATTTTGTCGTTTATATGTGGGGCGGCCTGGTAGTCGACTGGTTAGCACGTCGGCCTCACAGTGCAGAGGTGAATGTTTCGGTTCCGGCTCCGGCCTTCCTGTATGGAGTTTGCATGTTCTCGTGCCTGCGTGGGTTTTCTCCAGTTTTCTCCCACATTCCAAAAACATGCACGGCAGCGTATCCTATTCTGCCAACATCTGGTTTCAAAGTGCATACCGATGCCATAGCAATGCAGGTTTTATGAAGCTGTGCAGATTTTGTTTGAGTACATGTGTATCATTATCAGGTGAATGATACACACAAAGATAAGTCGTCTCCTTGTTTTCTCTTCACACAAGCATGAAAGGCATGGCTGTGAAGCCGAGTGATTCTGTAACGTTCTGCTAATTAGCTTTGAGGAATTATGCTTCTTTTATGTGGCAATAAAAGCTCGGAGTTCCCCCCCCTCCCCCCCTCCCCACCCCACTTATTCCCATATAGGATCTTGCTGCGCTTCATTGATCATGATTGCATACAAAGGCCTGCCTTTTCTGTTTATTTTCAAATTAAATATTAGCTCTAAGCACTTTTTTTCTGTCGGGAGGGTGGGAGTAATTACACCGTTACACCTCCCCACCAATTGACCGCTCCAGAATGTGATCAAGTGAGACTTTAATTAGATGCTTGGACATTAGTGTGAACGTGTGTGTGTGTGTGTGTGTGTGTGTGTGTGTGTGTGTGTGTGTGTGTGTGTGTGTGTTTCAGGTTTGGAAAAGCAGGCAGGATGCTTTCAACAGCAGGCACATTGACTGAGCTCCAATTACATCCGCCTTTAAGTAGCAAATTGATTGGGGAAGGGGAGGCTGCCTTTACGAGCTAAGTGTTTCTGAATAGAGCTGCGGCACGTACCTCCGCTTCTGTCCTTTCTGCTGCCCCATAAAGACAGCGCCCGTAGAATGGAGTGTTGAGTGTGAAAAGCAGGAGGGATAATGTAACGACAGGCGTGTGGACCGGGTGTATTGTGGCAAAGACGGGATGTCTCAACAGAGAGTGGCGGTGAGGGTTAGGGGGTGCTTGGTGTAGGTGCGCGGCAAGGAATGCCACTGTGCTGTCCTTCTATTTGTCCACAGATGATGGATAGCAACAGTGGGGAGAACAAAAGCGTGCATTTCTCATGCTGTCACCACCAAGAAAAAGCGACATAACGGGATGTGGGCACAATGCGCAGTGCAACACTTCAGAGAGATGCCAGGCCATCATGCCACATCCGCGTCTCTTCAAAGACTCCATCCATCACCTTGGAGCGACCCCTTAGCCCCTGACTTCCCAGTACAACTCATCAGGGATGTCATGTGATTATTTTATGGCCATTGTTGTTGTTATTCCTCTTGGAAGTTGGTATGCACTCGGGGATTGAAATCGGAAATTGTATTTCTTTTAGAACATGCTGATGGGGGCATTTGGGAAAATTCATAGTGAATTTTCCAAACACCCTACGACTGACTGGCATGACTGGCATTCAGTCCAAGGTGGACCCCGGGATAGGCTACAGCTCACTTGTGACCCTGAACAAATTGTTTGTACAGTGAACCCCCATTATTCGTGGCAGATAGGGATAGAGAAAAATTGCCATGAATGGACGCTCCCTCTTTTTATCTGTCTATAAATGCCACAAGATGGTGGCAAACATATGCCTCAATATATCAACACAAATAACTTCAAATTGTTTCCCGAGACCCCAAAATGCCACCCTTTCTCCTTAGCACAAAAACAGCAAATAGGTAAGCGTTTCAGCATATAAGGGCATAAGGGGCCCCCGCAAAAATACCTTCTAGAAAATGGATGGATGGATTCATGAGAGCATTGATATACTGTATACTGGACTTTGTTACATTGTGGAGGCAACATGCCCACCACCGCCTAAAGGTCACATTTATATGCCATCCCGATATTATTATGATATGCTGAAAGACCACTGTTCGATCCTTCAGTGAATTTTTGTCTGAAGATTCTTTATTTGTGGATGCGTGTTTGCAGTGGCCTCATCCTCTCTGTTGGCTGTAGTCTACAATGAGGAGTGCAGTGCTTGCAGGAGTTGCGGCCGTGTCAAGAGGTAAAAGATCAGCTCTATCTAACAGAGAAAGGGCTGTGCTCTTGTCAGGAACAGCAACGGGAAGCCTCCTAGAAAACAAGACACACGGGGGGAAGGACAGTGTTTCCTGTCTGGGCCCTGAATAGCTGGACAGCATGTTTGTGTCATGTTCATGATGAGAATATTGTGGTTTGGTGACGTGGATGTGAAAATATGTGGTTGGATCAGGGGAACTTTGAGGGGCGTGGGTGCATTCTTCAAATTAAAAGTTGTCGCCTATTAGTCTGTGTTTGGTAGCTGAGCACGCGCCCATGCCGAGCAAGGCTGCTAATAGGAAAAGATGTGTGGAAGTGTATGATTTATGGTTGCACACAGGCAGGGGTGGAATAATTTGGTGCAGAACGGGTACTTACTGAACGGCAACATCTCGGCTACTTATCCGTACTTTCTGGTGATAAATTAGCTCATGCTTAAAGTAGCCGGGGACCCATTTTTCATTTTGATTACTACACTTGATATCTCTTTCTTTTTTACTCTCTCTTTGTCAGCCGTGGTTCTTGGCATTTCTGTGTATGGGTTGGTGCATGGTGCTTGCGTGTGTTCAGGCCAGCGAGTGGTCTGTCACTCCTCAGTGACTGGACACTGTCGCACCCTCCTCCGCTGCGTGTCAAAATACAGCAACTATGCTAATAGCGAAAGAGACCCAACATGGCCGCAGTGATACGGCTCTTCTCGTTGACCGTGAGCTGTCCTGCTGCCAAATGCGTGGCGGGCTCCTGTCAATCAGTGGACGACCCTTGCTGAGACCTTCCCCTGCTCAGACAAGGTTCCCATTGATCCCCCATCACCCCTCTGACAGGCAGCAGCCTCAGTGGGGAAAATAAGCAGGTGAAATATTAAGTTATAAGTCCACTTCCGATCAATGAACAGCCCCAGAAGCAACGTTGGGATGGGACCCGGTGCCCATGGCAGAGGCCCGACTAGCCAGGGGGTAATGCGATTGAGGTCTATGGATCACCCCAAAGACCTGCAGGCAAAGTTCAATCCAAGCCTTCATCAGCGAGGCCTTCACACAGGAACATCTGCCAAGTCCTGCAATGCTAGCTGGCATCCTCTGCTATTATCCTTCGCTTGGCAGTGCCACCCATGCCCACAGCCAGGCCCAACTGGACACTCTACAGACGGCATAAATAAAACATATGAGAGCTGTAATGAGAAAAAGAGCTGCAGGGCCAGCGGAGTCAATCCACTTCCACTTGGGAAGGGAAGTGTGGTGAGATTAAAAAAAAAAAAAACGGCACTATTAGCAAAGTTATTTTAGTTTAGTTTTAAAAATTGACACATTAAAGAAAAAGCACCAAAAATGTTCATTGTAGAAATAACAAAAAAAAAAAATACTTCACATGTGCAAAATTTTCAAAAAGTTAAAAACACAACCAAGTTAAAAAAAAAAAAAAAGAAACCAAGCACTTCAGAATCACTCACACTTTTGTCGTAAGTCAACAGTAGGACCCGACTGATTAATAGGCCGATATTTTGATTCTTTTAAATTTGGCCACTTTTTGGCCAAATGTTTTTTTTTTCTCTTACACATTGTTACGACATATGACAAAGATAATGAAATTCAAATACGCCAAAAAAATATATATATATTTTTTTTTGCTGATTTTTGCCTGTTGCAAGGTTCAACTATTACTTCAGGTCAAAGTGAGTAAGAGAGTCAAAGCAATCAGCATTGGCCCAAAAATTTCCTTGGAACATCCCTTTCAAAAAAAAAAAAACTACTTTTCTTTCCAAATGTGTCATTGTCATGGACCAATGTCAGCCATTCCTCGGTGTCACTTACTCGCCCCATTGATATGATCGAAAGGCAGCCACCCTTTAGCTCTCGTCCCTGATTCTCAAATACTGCCAATGTACCGTTCAATTAACATTTAACTACAATATTAGACAATATAAGTCCATTTAAAGAGCTATTATGAAACTTTTTTTAAGTAAACAAAGGTATGTGCAAAACATTTACATTGAATCATTATTTAAATCTAGTTTCTTTAGTTTTTAATCTAAAAGTGCAACGTTAATTTTCAAACTGTGCTCAATGTTAGGTTACCATATTTTCCGCACTATAAGGCACTTCGAACTATAAGTTGTACCTTCAATGAATGGCCTATTTTAAAACTGTTTTCATATATATAGGGCGCATAGAAGCTACAATGGTGGCTGAGCTTGTGTTATGCATCCACTAGATGGAGCTATGCTAAAGAAAATACAATACAATACATATGGCTTTTTTTTATATAGCACTTTCACAACCGCTGAGGCTGTAACAAAGCGCTTGACAAAACATTTAAAAAACTACATCCAAGAAATTGATCCATATATAAGGTGCATCCGATTATAATTAGCACTGCCAGCATTTGACAAAATATATAGGACTCTGGTTTACAATAATATCAAAATAGACTTTTTAGGAACGAACACTTGGGCCTACTATGCCACTGTATTTTAGTTTTGTCATGATGGTGCTACTTGAGAAACACTGCCTGAGGCAACTGCCTGGGTTGCCGGCCCTGTTTCAGCGTCTCCGGTTGTAAGCAAAGGCTCCTGATCCAACAGCTCCCCCTTTAGTTGTGGACAGGAGTAGCTTCGTGTCATCGATCACATGTCATGTGTCTCAAGTCCATTGTCCCACATTGACACGTTGGACCGGTGAGTCTTAGCACCCCCCTTGAGGGTCGTCTAGCTTGGCAGGTGTCAGTGGTTATCTTGGCCTGTCTTCTGTGTATAGGTGATGGTGAGCCCCCATTGGCGCCACCTATTTGTGAAACCCGCTCCTCCTTCCCCCTCTTCACTCAAGCTATCCTCCGCGCTTGTGTTGCAGACTGGCAGCTATCTTCCAACTGTGAGACACGTACCCCAGCAACCCACAGCTGATAAAATGTTAATGTAATTAACAGATAATGGCTGTTGTTTTTAGCTGTCAATACTTAGACTGAGAAGGGATAAAGGGTTGGCGCTGCACAAAGTCACATTCAGATATCCGCCAGTGTCTGTAAAATTCAATTATTTCTGCATCTCCTGTCTTCAATTGTGAAGTTCCTGGTCGCGGCCTGGGACCCCTCGCCACCACCACCACCACCACCTTCCCATCTGATGGTCTTCAAAGTGCTATTGACATCATTACCTCTGTTCTGATGTTTGGTCAGCATGTGGAGTTGCCCCCCCCCCCCTTTCAGCCATGTCGTCCTGCACTCTGCTTTCAGATCATAAATCATGTGACTGAGGCAAGCAGCCACGGAGGCTCCTCTCACCTCGGACAGTGTGTCGGACATCGCCGGCCAGCCAGTCGGGCCGTAAGACAAATGTATTTACGTATTTATTTGTATCCAAAAACATGCCTCCTATCAGGACACGGCCAGCGTTGCTTTGGACATTGGCTACCTGCCTATTCTGGTATTTTAATAAGTATCAAGCCCAAACAAGATTAGGCACTTCCAGTTTACGAAATGTCAGTGAAGGCAGTGCTATCACTCATAATAAATGGGCTTATGCAAACAGTGGGGTTTTTGCCCATGCGTGAGAGCTTGTTTGGTGTGCACCACAGTGATGCTGTATGCTGATATGCAATTATTCTAAAGAGTATCAAAAGTTCAGGTGTGAATGTCCCATCTCGCTGTCGCAGTGGGGGATGCTGTGGCCTGCTACAGATTACCGCAGGAATATTCCATGAATAAAACTTAGGATGATAAGGGAGAGCCTGCGAGTATGATAAAATACATTGCATAAGGAATGGTTCTTTGTTTATACATATTTTGTTTTTGCTCCGGCCGGCTCTAAAGTAGATAGTACATGTGATCGTTCTATGAAACCTCAACCTTTCCTGGATTTACTCCCAACAATGTCAAAATGGTAAGTTTGATCGGGGAACCTCAAGTGCTTGTGCTGCTGATCCCTAATTAGGCCAGTTTGTTTGTGCTAATGACACCTAATTATCATTTGTGTAACACAATTGCTCTCATTGCCATAATGAGTAAAACTCCTTCAATTGTTGAGGCGCTTACGAGCAGGCTTCTGCAGTTATTAGCAAAGTGTTCATGCAATCCCATCTAATTGAAGTGTTCATTAAGTCGGAATGCTGTTTTGAGAAACAAAGACACTTAGAGGTGGGAGCTAAAATGATGGAGAAAAAAAACATCATCAAACTAAGACATTTACCCTGTGTAGTATGCGTGACCCCACCTTTTCTTTAGTAGTCACATCCTCTGAAAACAAATAAGTTGACATTTTCACTAGCTTGAGGCTCCTCGCGTTAACTTTATTTTATTTTTATTTTTTTTGTACATGATGAGGTTCTGAGGGCCGCTGACCTTTTTTGCCCAGCAATTCCACAAAACATTTATGGCATCAATCTGACATCAAGATTTATCTCTTTTAGTGTCATTTATTCTTTCTCCATCAACATCTTCAGATTTGGCCGCACATTTCTATGGGTTTCATACACTGATATTTGTCTTCAAAATGTTTTATGACTTAATGATCTATTTTTTTAATTACAATGTTATTTTGTATATGCTGTTTATTATTAGTTAAAATTTTGTAACTATTGTTAATTGTTTGGGGATTTGGTAGCATGTAATGTGCCTTTTTGGGTGTTCTGGTAGACCGATTTTCTATTATACGCCCCTGGCATACATGACAGTTTGGTGAAAGAAAGTAGACAAGACCTGAGACCAACAAAAAGCAGGTCTAAGTTGTGGCGTAGGTGGTGTTACACAATTTTAGTGGATTTGATCCAGGCTTAGACAGACAGATTTTCAGATCTGTGGATGTATGTTGTGAATGGATATCTCCTTGGAGTTCCATTAAAATGTACTTTGCGCACATATTATGGACTCCATTTAGACTGTACAGGTCTAGCAAATGTTGTAGTCGAGTGAGTGAGTAGATACAACTTGTCTACACACACACACACACATACACACACACACACATAGTACACGACAAAAACAAAATACTCTGGGTAAAAGTCTCCCGACTAAATTCCTTTTTGTGGGCTTTCGCTTCCTCTGAGCTATGATCCATTTGTCTGTGTGCGTCTTCACATCCCTTCCTCCCCCTCTCAGTCTCATTTCATACCCCAGTCATTACATCTCTCCCCCTTCTCCCATCCTGCTACTGAACAGGACCCAATGGCCCTGGTTAATCTGCCGTATTTGACTTAATGAGAGGTCATTCACATATCTGATCACAATGGCTGCGGAAATCAGTGATAGATGGCCACTTGGCAGAAACAGTCTGGCGCTGAGAGGAAAAGGAGCACATCTGTGAAGGCTTAATTAAATATTCCTCCCTCTGCAATGTGTATCTCAAGTGTGTTGTTTTACGCTATGTGAAATCCCTCTTTGGAGCTCTGAAAATGCACAGCAATAGCATCTCTTCATCGATACGTGGTGAAGTAAAGTCTCTGACTGTAAGTCACGTAGCCGCGAGGCTATTTAGATTCTCCCTGCACCTCTGTAAGAGAGGGATAAGGTGAGTGTTGTGACTGAACCATGTGTGTACACTTCATACACAATAGGTCATTCAATAACAAGGCACACGTCAAGAAAAAGAGACCTACTGTAGCAAAAATGGCCCGCGCACACAAAAGTGTTGCGCTGTTGGAGATTATGAATTGATTTCTTCTTTCGTCTTCCTCTCTGAATGCAGTAATGTGTCTACTTGACCTTTTACGGCGGCCTCCTATCTGCTCAATGGACTTCTGAGTGTTTGACCCTGGCCTTTTCAGCACCTCGGGTGTCCTCCATCTGCAGGCTTGGTGGACGTCAGCACAATGTTGCCCGTACGGTAATTAGTGTATTTGTCTAATTGTTAAATATTCCCAAGTGTGTGATCATTTCAGCCTCTTTTGTCACTTGCAGACTTACAGTACATACTGTGATCCACATCCTCCTTCATGTGATGAAGACTACTTGTACAGTCGGCGATTTAAGGCAGGATAATTAGGATATAGAACCATAGAAACCTCTTTTGCTCAAGGGTCACGCTTCAGATGCGCTGGTCATTCCTGGATGAAGTTTAAAAAAAAAAAAAAAACGAACAAAATATGTGAGCAAAAATGTTTGCAAAATATTTCAATAATAAATGATAATGATGTTGCATGCTTTCCAGATTTAAAATTGTCATTAATATTTTATTTTATTATTAAAATGTAGTCACAGTATTAATTAAATGAAATTATTAATCAAAGTAATTATTAATTTCCCAATGGGGAACACAAATTGGTTAGCACAGCCACCTCGCAGTGCAGAGGTCATGGGGTCCAATCCGGGCAGTGGCCCTCCTGTATGGAGTTTCTTTGGTCTCCCTGTGCCTGCGTGGGTTTTCTCCGGGTACTCCGGTTTACACACACATTGCAAAAACATGCATGGTAGTTTGATTGAAGACGATAAATCAGTTGTGCGTCATACACTATAAATCTGCTTGTATTAATTCAACACCCACGGTGTTAATTTTAAGACCGGTCCATGTGCCGAAATGCATCCACACGACTCGGTGTTACAATACCATTTTACATTTAAGTGTCAAATATCCAACACCAAATAGTGTGTTACATCTACAAAATGTAGTGCATTAATAATAACACTATTGAGTGTTTAGATTGACACTAATGAGTGTTCATGCCTCAAACACCTTTACAGGCCTGTGTTGAACCTACTTGCTGTGAGGTAGCCGTGGTAACCACAAGATGGCTTTGGCATCACGTAGCTCTTTGAGCATGACCTGCAAACGATGAATTCCAGCAGACCATGATATGATGCACGCTGACAAGTGTATTTGCTGGGCTTGGTCCAAAGTGCCGTCACAGGCCCACAAGGGTGCGAGGGGTCCCAGGCATGTGAACCCGCATCTGTTGCAGACGGGACAGCAGCACAGCGGCCACCCTGTCCTCACGGTTGGCCCGACATCATCCTTGCGCTCTCCAGTCTGTCACTTTGCAGCTCGCTGCAAAGTTAATTGTGAACTGGAGTGGCGCTCTGGGGCCCGCTCGCTAAGCAGCCCCTAATGACAGGCGGAGAGACAGCTACACATGTTCGCCGGCTCTCCCACCGGAGGAAGGCTAGAGATAGCGCTCGTGCACAGACACTGACCTGTCACAAAGCTGTCAGCAGCCAGCCTGTCAGCCTGCGCGGCCCAGCACTCAGCCCTCCATTCCCAGGTGCTCGGCTGACAATTTTTGCACTCGCTTCTGTCGGCTGCGCCGCCAGGCCTGCTGCCGTCGTGATTCATTAAGACCGGCCTTTATTTAAAGCAGCCGTGGTCACTTCATCAAAAACATGCTGGACACAAGTAAACAGCGCTTTGCTGCCTTTAATTGCTGTCCAAAGTTGTTTGACTTGTGCGATAAAACCTTGGAACACTCTCTCACGCTCGCTCATCTCAAAGGTCGATGGTCGATGTGTGCCAAGTCAATTTCCTGAAAATTAGTTTTGGAATGCCAAATTTTGACACTCTTTATGCAAATGGTTAACTGGTGGCCAGGCTAATGTGTGCAAGCTAAATTCGTTCATTAGCCTCTCTACTATGTGGTTCTTATACAATGCCACTGAAGTCGATCAAATCCATGAAAATGAATCCCCAAAAAAATGAAAGCATAATCAAAACTCACACTCTAAGTACATTTAATCACTGGTAGGCCTCCCTTCCATAAACACTTTTACTCAAGTAATATTTTACAAGGTAACTTCTACCAAAATTATATTCTGTTCAGTTATTTACGAGCAAAATATGAACATTTATTCTACAGGAGACCTCAGTCCTGCCCTGCATGTTGCGGCACAACATGACATGAAAATGTGCAAATCGTTTTGCCAATCCGCAAATGATGAGCTGTGTAGTAGCATGAATAACTTTGGATCACTTTGTTTTGCACTTTTGACAATAACTGTTCTTGCAACGGGTCAAATTAATTGGAAATCCGAACGAGTGACCACTGAACATCCTCCTGTGGGAAACAGAGAAAACAAGTTCCAAGGGGCCAGTGTACTCCTGAGTGTGTTGTGCTCACATGACTCCAGAGTTGTGTTCTGTACTCATGAAGAATTCTCCCGGTGGCTTAATGGAGCTCAACACAGACGTATGGAACACATGTGCTAATATCTCCTCATAGGAGCCCAAATGAGCCATTACAGCAGCTAATCTGACAGGCACACAGCATTCAGTCCCCCATCTGCCAGCCTGGGTGCTGAGAGTCACTGTGCGTTTCTTCTGAGTGGCGAGCAGGGATGGACGGGACAGATGGACGCCCACTTTAGAATCGAGCCATTGACCATGGGTGTAAAGTGATGCAGGAAAGCAGGGGGCGACTTGAAGCTTGGTCACGCAGCCAGAAAGCGTGAGAGAGTTTCTACCTGAGCATACAAAAGAGTTTCTACTTTTTTGCCCATGGAAGATCTAGGAGAGAAAATGTGGAGGTAACAAAGGGCCAATCTCGGCTGTCGTCTGCCTCTCGGGGAAGAAGACATATAACATCCCGCCCCTTGCAGCCCACTCCTGAGCCCACCACGGGCCCCTCTGCCTCCACTCCCTCCGGCTCTGCTCCCTGGGGGCCTGTTTGTTTCCCTGCCAGGGGCACAGGCGGCGGAACACTGATGAGGTGCTCAGGCCACCGTGAAATGCGCCATAACCTGCCAGCGCACCGGCCTGGTGAGATTGCTGTATTTACTTTTTAATCTGGCCGCCTTAATACATGCGATAAAAACTTTGTCACATTAGATGGTGACAGATGGGCCCGGAGATGTTATTACTGGTTAGGGGAGGCACGGGGGAGAAGGTGTAGGGAGGAGCGGGACCAGGCTCTGGGACCACAGGGCGGTGAGGGGGAGAGAGGAGCAATGCCCCCAATCACGATAATTTTTCATCACCCCAATTACATTGTTGAGTGCGTCGCGGCGGCAGCATGTGCACAAGCAGTCCTGCTGCTGGTAAAAGAGCAAGGCAGAGAGACATAAATAAAGATAAAATGAGGTGCCCTAGGTCCTCTATCCTGCTGACTATTCCTCTGCCATCGCTGCCAACTGATGGAGGCCCCCTTTAAATGAAGGCTAAATCTTATTTAGATAAGAGAACTGAACTGCTGCCTGGGATGAGAGCATCATTGTTTGTTACTGATGGCTGGAGAGGTGGGGATGAGATGTGATGTGTTTGTGTGTACATATGTATGTGTGTTGTGTGGGAGGGGGCAGGTCCTGGCTTGTTTTTATGAAGCAAGAGAGACTCAATATTCTTTATAGAATATGCGATGAAACTAACTTTAAAAATAGTTCAGGAGGGCAAAAGACAGACAAGGAAAGGAGGACTCGGGTTGACACGGTGCATCACTATTTCATAGCAAGACCCTCCCCACACAGCACATACGCAGGGCACAGGGCATGATTTCATCCAATCATACTGGACGATCAAGTGCTATGATTTCAATGGCACAGCACAATTTGTCAACAAGAATTTTGTTCATCGCACGCACGTGCGGTGTCACATGCTCGCACTTGCTGCATTCGGCTTCCTCCGCATGGTGCCGATTAGACTCCAAAAAGGTCTATGTTTTTGCAATGGCAAAATAAGCTCCTACTTAGCTACCCCCAGGTATTTTTTTTTTCTAGTATCTGATCAAGAGAGGATTTACTGTAACTGTATAATATGCACTGAAAAAAATGGTGGGTTGAATTTACACACTTGTATGTTGTCAAATGGCTGCTCACAAGAGAATCGTTGGGATTTAGATATATTTTTTAAAGTAAATGTATAGTCTACTTTAAAAAAAATTATCTGGCTCCAGATGATTTTATTTCATACAACTACTTGATAAAATAAAACGGAGTAAATAACACTCACCACATCTTTTTCAGTGTGCCATTGCCATTGCATTACAGCTCATAGCTAAGCAGACACAGATGTTGCTACTGTATATCAGTAAAATGCTACTAATCGGCCCGATTAATCCATCTGCCAATTTATCAATTGGACGTTCAGGCTGTTTCACCTTCATGCGCTGGAATGCCGAGGGATGTGGATCGCGCGAGAATAGACTTGTCCCGGTACTAAAATGAAAATACGTTCATTATAATGCCATGCGCCAGGCACCTGCTTACCAAAATAGGGCCTTTACTGAGCAGTGACAACCTTGACATAATATATACACAAAGTTAAAGCATGACACTTCTTCTCTACATGGTGGTGACCTTCCTGCGCCCCCCCCCCAAAAAAAAAACATTTCACGCCCCCTCTCCTCTCTGGCACTACTCTAAATAGTATAATTTGTCTCTTAAATTGTACACCTCTGCATAACATTGTTCCTTATTAACATTAAAGAATAAAAGAAAGATACTTTGTTGACCAACATACAACAGAGAATAACTTTATTGTTATTGTTTTTATAGTCTGTAAGAGCAAAGATTTGAAGTGCATCTATTTGCCTGCCACCTACTGTGTTGGGTGTGCAATTACACTTTATTCTAGTACTGTCCCCCCCAAAAAAGCATGTTCTCTAGTGTCATACACATCTCCCCTTGCATCACACCGCAGGGTGGCCCGCCTCACTACTTGACTGCATTAGCATTTACATCTTTGGTTCAGTTCCTATCTTGAGCCTTGTGTTTTATTGTAAGAAAATATTGATTTGACACGTTTTTGATATCTCATTTTCATCAAAGTGTCTGTGCATGAACATCAGGTTGCCTCGAGGAGCATGAGTTTAGGCAACTGTTTTCTTTTTTAATTGTTGTGTAAATTGAATACGAGTATTTTTGACTCGAATATTGCAGGTAATGAGAGTGTGCAAACAGCTGGGAGGCTGCGGGCCGGCACTGCGCATCATTAGGAGCTCAGAGGCTGCTCGGCTCCACGCTAGTGTAAGCCGCTAATGAAAAGAATGTAGTCACAGATCTCATTTTTCAGGCAATTCTTGTGTAAACTGGAGATTTTCCAGTGTATGCACAGTGGAAAGCACCCCCCCCCCACACACACACACACACATAAATCACACAGCCCGGCTGCCTGTAAACTGGAGATTTTCCAGTGTATGCACAGTGGAACGCACCCCTCCCACCCCACACACACACGCACACACATAAATCACACAGCCCGGCTGCCGGCGTATCAGGAAAGTGGGGGTTTCGAGCACACACTAACCACACAGACATATGCTGTAAGAACCTGCAAAGTCACAATAAGAGGGAGGAGGAGCACCTACACCTGTCCTCGCCCACACCACCTACACCCCCCATGTCTTCTAGCTCTCTATCCATCCCAGCATACAATTCATCCCCCCCCCCACACACACACACATCCTCCCCTCCTATACCCGCAGGCATGCAAGCCACTGAAATGGGTCATTTTTTAATTAAATACAATATTAATTACTGCGAGCATCATTACCGATATGTGAGATTTGACTAATTAGTGTAATAGTTTTGGAGTCACGCTCATTAAATATGAAAATTACAGCAGTAGAAAGGATTGCCTCTATGATCAATCTTGTATGGACAGAGAGGAAATGATTTAGAGAATAGCTTTTAATGTACAATTAACTCCATTACAAGCAGCCAGAGAGGAGGAAAGAGACAAAAAAAGAAAAAAAAGAGTGCAGGGAATTGGGTAGCCGCTGAGAGTTTGCGTCCAAGAGCTGGAGTGGGCTACTTGGCGTGCAGTTTCAAAAGTAACATGATGAGACACTTGCCAAAGCACACAATACCCTCCAGAGGAGTCTTAGCCTCATCACCCTCTCAATTAGGACAGCTGCTAAATGGAAGACTTGTTGATCTCTTTTATTTGACACCATCATTGTGCTCAAGTTTGGCAGGAAGGCGCTCAAATTGTAAAACAGATCATGGTCACTTGACTCGTTTGAGTGAGTGCTGAAGGCTTCATCTGAAAAGTTTTCGAATGAAATGGCCTGCAAACATCAGGTGGAATTAGATGCAAACGTCTCATTGGGTCAAACGAAGTTTTAGAAAAAGCTGGTTCCCTCGCTACAAATAGAGTATGGACGGTCTCCAAAACTGTGCCGCATTGTTGTTTGTGTGCAGCGTGCTCTCGCTCTCCACTGCTCTGGTAAACACATTGCATAGGACCACAGCCAGTGCACATGAGCCCAAAAGAGCTACTCTATGTCCTCGGCATGTGAAAACGGCTAAACAACGAGCGGCCCAAATTGGCCCCCTTTTTAATGCTGGAGGGGCATTTGTATGTTTAGTATATCAAAGCTGTGAAAATAACCGTGTTTGTGCTGCCTCTTCTCTTTCCAGGTGATCAGTCATATCTAGTTCTTCAGTGCGAGCGGCACACGTGTTGTGTGTTGGTCATTGTGGCATTTGGGCAATTGGGAACACCCCAGCTTGGCACTGCCGCGAGTTTACTTTCAGTCGCATGCAGCGCAAAGCAAATAAGAGCCGAACGTGACCATATAGTGATAGAGGAATGCCATCAGGTATAGTATAGCATAGTTGTCCTTGACCGTCATTCATTTAGGGAGTTGCGATTAATCACAAAAACGGGGAAAAAAATGGAGGTTGAATTTACTCAATTTATATCATCAAGGGGTGGCCCGGTGGTCCGGTGGTTAGCGCGTCAACCTCACAGTGCAGACGTACCGGGTTCGATTCGATCTCTAGCCTTCCTGTGTGGAGTTTGCATGTTCTCCCCGTGCCTGCGTGGGTTTTCTCCGGGTACTCCGTTTTCCTCCCACATTCCAAAAATATGCATGACACGCTGATCGAACACTCAAAATTGTCCCTAGGTGTGAATTTGAGCGCGGATAGTTGTTTGTCTCTGTGTGCCCTGCGATTGGCTGGCAACCGGTTCAGGGTGTCCCCCGCCTCCTGCCCGAAGGCAGCTGGGATAGGCTCCAGAACGCCCCGCGACCCTTAAGTGTGTGCCTTAAAAACTTTCTTTTCGGTGTAGTCACACTTATTTGCTGAGTGTGTTTATGAGTGAAATTCATTTTACAATACACATCTGAATCAAAAATCCGCAATGCAGTGCCACACTAAAATATTTCTTTCGAGGTTCTCCGGTTGTCAGTCAGAGAATTCCAAATTTTGGCCAATAGAAGAACATTAAACAATAATCAAAAGTGCCTGTGCTGTGAATGGAGCTTGAACATCAGCAAAACTCTTCTCTGCTTATGACCTTGTACCTTGACTGCCTTTGTGAATCTGCTTGTATGCAACATAAATATATGAATATATGCAATAATGCTATCTCCAGCCACATGAATACTGGCCCTCAATAATATTGTAATACTAACCTCCAGACTGTATGCCTGATAGCCATTACTTTATCACAGCTCTGCCTTTTTTATGGGTCTGGTGTCTCTTTAAAATGATTGCCCCTGTTTTGATCTGATTAATTTTGTGTGAGCACAAACAATTACTTTTCATCTTTATCTGCACAGGGAATCACCCTTTTTATGGGTATCATTTATTACAAGTGGACAGGTACTTGTTTATTGGAATTTCAAGCAGTCTATCGAAGCCAAGATCTCCCATGCTCTATATTTACATTTCGACTTCAGCTAAACAGGCATGACAAACACACACAGCAAAGGGCCAGCCGCACTTGCGCCACATTTGCATACATGCTCCTCTCTTCCGGGCCGGACTGAGCCGGTCTTCGCGCAAAAGTTCCTGACATGTAGGCAGAAGGCACAGAGCGGGGGTGGGGGGAGTTCATGAGTGAGACACCTCGAGAGAAAGAGGGAGACTGCGGCGGGATGCTGAAAACGGCTCCAGTGAGGATGCATTTCAGCTTTCAGGTGAGTGTCCATCATTCAGGCAAAGAGGATGGGTTCATGGCCTTTGAAATCCACCCATGGCAAGAGGGTCTTTGCAGTGAATATAAATATATCTGTATGTGTGTGGGTGCACGTGTGTGCGTGGGCGCACCCCATGGCCAGGGCCACTCTTGACAAGCCAACAGCTGTTAATTATGAATCGGCCCGCAGAGTGGGAGACAGGTTGGTGAATATGCAGAGCTAAAGGGGCACGCAGAGCCAATGGAACACAAGTGTCAGACCCCTCCTGCACCTGGAGTGGCAGAACTTGACCTGGGTGTCAATCACTGGGAAAGGGCCAGGCAACATGACAAGGATTGCTTGGATTGGACCCAAAAAAATACAAAAACATGTAGGCAAGTGTTTTTTGTTGCTGTTTAACATGACAAGGATTGCTTGGATTGGACCCAAAAAATACAAAAACATATAGGCAAGTGTTTTTTGTTGTTGTTTTTTTTAATAAAAGTTACATTATCGAGCACCATCAACTATTCGGACAATAACTCATGGGAACCATTCACATTCTCACCTATAGACCATACCTAGCACGCATGTTTTTCAAATGCGGGAGGAACCCACGCAAGCACTGGGAGAACATGGAAACTCCACACAGGAATGCTCAAGCCTAAATTTGAGCCCACATTTTGAATATGAATCTCATACCATTTCTGCAAAAGTGGCAAACTGTCCACTTACTTTTCCAGTCAAATCATAAACATGAATTACATGCTTATTGTTTTACAATGTCGACACGGAAGAAGATAGGAGCTACGTTGATTGTATAAGTAAAGAGCCTGGACAAATATTAAAGCGTCCCCTTAATGGGGCAGTTACCTCCAGGGGTATTAACAATTATTTGCCATCCTTTAAAAGCCGACACTCCTCATTGTGGTTATCTCAGAGGGCCCTTGTGTGTACACAGAGTAGGACCGGGGTTAACAAGGCCTGGGCCTCTTACGCCAAGAACATCAAGGAATTTTAATCAATTTTCCAGTGTTAGGAACCGAACCGAATCTGCGTTAATTTTACCCTGAACGACTTTTATAAATTTCATCATTAATAAAATGAGACATTCAATTTGAACCGAAATCCAGCAGTTTCATAACAGTTCTGGTCCAAGTGTCCCTTTTCTTACTGGACTAAATGAAAAAAAAAAAAAAAACTAATTTCATTCATCTAATTTGTCATAACTTCCAACATCTCTTAATTAGTTCAAATTAATATGATTAATTACAGTCATGACAAAAAATGCATTCAATTACAAGTTTTCAATAGCGAGTGGATGTGTCGGGGATGATAGGGGCATAAAGGATGAGGGCGGGAAGCAGAGCTGGCTCCCACAAATGGGATTGGTCCGCGATTATGCCGATGACTGACAGGTTATCAATCATATAGCGCACTTTTAATAAAGACTGCTTGAACTGTAGGAGGAGTCTGGGGTCTTTCTTGTTTTATTTCTTCCAAATGCTTTTGAACTCCCCTTATTCCTCGATGAAATATGATCCTCCCGTGAATGACTTAAAGCGCACAATATAATGAGGAGGCACATGACTCATCCATATGTAAATAAAACGACGGCTCATCTCCACTGTCCCATTGTGGTGGAAAATTGCATCTGTTTATGTGCTCAAATGATGTCACTTTATTTTCATTTGTCTGACTGTCTGAGCTTTCCAACCCCCCCCCCCCCACACACACACACACACACACTCCGCACTCTCTTTGTTCCTTTTTCTTCACCAACTCTCAAGCTCATGTCGGTCTAAGTGATGTTTGTTGTTGTCCCTCGATCGGGTTTTCTGCTCAAACAAAGCAGGGCAACAGAAGCATGTCGCCATTTGTCACACTCCACCGTGGCACAAGTTGAGCACAGCAGGTCCGCCCTCGGGTGTCCTGTCTTGTGCCAGGAGGGAGTGCTGCAGCTGCCAGTTTCAGACAGGTTTCCTCTTGTCCCATGCGCCCCCCTTAGGACAGGCCACCCAAATGTCCCCACGCGGTCACTTGGGATTTGGGTCTGGGATTTCATCCACCCATCTGGGCAGAAGGCTGCATTTAGGAGCCTGATTGGCTTCTATCGCCTTGAGGGGTGATGGCAGTCGTAATGAAGCACAAATACTCTGTTTATTTGTGAGTCAAAATTTTGCTTAATTTGTCAAAAACAGACAGGTTACTATTTTTGGCCTTATCACCTGAAGAAGACACAATGTAAAAAATAAATAACAAAATAGAGAGAGGTAAAGTCAACTGCAGTTGAGATGATCATTTACTGATTAAGATCTTTGGGACAGCAGATTCGGAGAAGCAAAATATTCCCCACCCACGGCCTGATTTAAGAGAACAGTTGATCATGATGGCTCCAAGAATGATTTGTGGCAAATGTGTTTTGTAATGTGCCAGCCTAAGAACCAACCGCCTTTGGCTTTCAAAAATTTGCCATCTTATCTGAAAAAACACCAACATAAAGTATATTTTGTCAGTTGTCATCATTAGCTAATTAGCAGATGTAAAGCTGTTAAAACATAATCCATGTGCTCACTGAGGACAGGTTGTTAGTTTAGTGCTCATTATCCTGTCAGAATTCAGCAAAGCTGTCCGATGATTTTTTTTTCCTTTCCAGTGCTGCTATGCAACAAAAGATGATTTTGTGTGCAACTATTTTTTTTATTGTGCCAAGTCCCCCAACGTGTATTGCATATAATGACAGTAAAATACATGTTTATTTTTTCACTTGTGCTCATTTCAGAGTTTACAAACGTATACTATTACTTAAGAAAATGAATCGAATCACTTTTTTTTTTAAGCATCTGTACTTATATATAAGTACAGACTGTGGGTTATTTTCACAAGGCCCAACTGGGCGATAGAAATTCCCTCGGAGAGACCAAACTTAAAAGTCCCAGATATGTTACAGCTCCTCCTGTCACATCCCACCAGGTAGAGTCAACCAAAACCCATTGGAGCGTTGGGCAAAGCTCCATAGCATAGCTACATATGTTATGTCGATGTGACAGTGCTTATCATGCAGCTCAAGGGCTCCTATACCCTTTTACTCAATGCTTACATCTCACACTGCATTGGATCCATGTCAGATGCATATCTTGTCTGACAGCGTATCGTTGAAAGCCTGCAGCATGACAGACATGTTAAAGTATACATCGTATACCCAAATACGCTGGGAACCGCTCACCGAGGCTTTTAGGTTGCGTTCGGCCTTGCGGCGCCACGTTTACAGTTGTTGGCAGACCACTGTGATTAGAGGTTATTGGACGGCACGCACGCCACACCAGACATCCACTGCTGCCGCACTTTTCATTTGGGTTGTTGCGACCACATGGGGCAGCATATGGAGCCATTTCCTCTTCTCTCTCTCTCTCCCCAGGACGTTTTAGACATGTCAGTTAGGCCTTAATCATGCATTTTTCTGCATGAGAGGAGAAGCGGAGTGTCTGTACCAAGCTGGCTTCTTTGCCCCAAGGTGCTCCACCAACACAGCCAATCAATAGTGCCCATCATCGGTGTGTGCATATACACGTGCAACATAGACGGTTTATCAAGGGCACGCTTTCGGGCCTTTTCTGATATTGTCCGGCACGGAGGAGACAATTTCCTTATTGTCCATTTAATTAGAGCGGAGTGGAAGCTGCCGCGTGGACAACCAAATCTCAATAGTTCAGCCTTCAGGAAACTCGGGGACAAAAGAGACATTTTTCAAGGTCTAAGCCCACCCTCCCCTCGTATACCGAGCCATCTCTGAGTCCCCAGCCACCCTTGAGCGGGAAGCACAGCCTTCCATGTGCATAAAGTTGAAATAAACTGCAGTCTGTATTTTCATTGGGGAAAGTGAACCCAATTTACACGCTGCTCCATTGGAGATGAGCACTCTAACGTGCACCTGCAGGTAATCTCGCCCAGATTCCCCCTTTGTGTCCCGCATTATTGTTGAAATAAATAACCTTTCACAGCAATCAGCGTGGGGATCTTCACTTAAATTATCGCCGCAGAGATAGCTCACTCATGATCTGCTTCTATATCCATTAACTATCGGGGAAAGTGATTTATTGGTGAAGGGTAAGGAAGGGGGAAAGCTATGAGGAACAAAGTGAGGGAGACGCTTTGCTAAGACAAGAGTGCCCTCTACTGATTCGAAATTGTCCCGATTCCGGCTGGTCATTTATTCAGCCCCTGATGCTCTGACCAAGTTTTGGGGAATTGGTTCTGGGTCTTATGTAACCACGGGACCATTCGTCGCTGTCGATCTATCTTCTTTAATTAAAGAAATAAACAAATGAGAACAAGAAACAAATGCAGAATCGAGGAAAAACAAAAGCAGAGTTTAGAATTTGATCACAAAGGCACAACTGAAGTTGACTTCTGTTGTCCACATGGACCTGGGCATTGCTCATTCTATGTGCCAGGGCTCCTGTAGCTGCCCACCCCCAGCCAGTCATCTCCCATCTCTCCATCCCTCCCCTCCTCTGCCATCCCTCCTTCCCCACACTCCTGTGATGTGTCGTTACACGCTCGGCTGGCTCCTCTTCCATGACAGACTGTTACTTCCTGGAGCGGAAACGCATTTGATTGTTAACATCTGGGCCATTACAATTGCAAACTAGGGCTCTGTACATCAATCAGGAAGTGATTTCAAAACAAAGAGACCATCCTCCAATCAATCTATTGGGAAGTAGGGGCATTACATGCTCCTGTAATCCCGGCTAATTAGCGGGATAATGGGAATGAGATTTATGAATCTGCTGAGGAGAGTGGAGGTGGGAGGGCACACTCAAATTAGCAGGGACGCATACCAGGCCAGGCTTCAATAAGAGGATGTGCTCTCGTTGTTTCTTTGCAACATGGCCACCTTTGGACGTGACAGAATTATGAGATGAGTACCTCAGGCATTTCAAAACATTTGTGTTTGTTTCCAAGCTGAACTCAACATTATCAATCCTTCTGTCGTTAATCAACACCATTGTACTGTTGATTATCTTTCCATAATTGTGAAACTTTAGGTCCAAATGCATTTGAACAGTAGGTTTTCATGGTTTTCTCATTATACACCATCACAACACAGTGTGTAAAAAATGAGCTTTGCACAATCATTTTATGTGTAGTTTTTTTGAATTAAAGCCATTTTAAATAGAGGCCTTCACGGGATCCCTTGCCGCTTGTTCGTGAGCTCTCACTGACTTCATTTTTGTTGTTAGGAAGTGAAAAATATGGATGTCATCAGGTCACTCTGACTTGGCCGTTCTTTGACTGCAAAAAGTCTTTTGGGTTTTTTCACAGTAACAACTTGAGGGACGAATCATATTTCCTTTCCTTGGCCAGTTAAAAAAAACTCACGAAATGAGCAAAAGAATATTTTAAGATAGGATATATATATATATATATATATATATATATACCGTTGCCACAGTCAGCTGGGAGAGGCTGCAGATCAGATCTCCTGAAGACGATGGATGGGTAGATATGCGAAGTTAGCACATCCACCTGACAGTTTTGAGAATTGAGGTTTCAAATCGACTCTCCAGTCTTCCTGTGTGGAGTTTGGATGTCCCTCCCCTTGCTTGTATGAGTTGTTTCCAGATACCCTGGTTTTCTCTCACATTCCAAAAACAGACATGTTAGGTTCATTGAAGAAAATGTGTCCTTAGGTGAGAATTTGAATTCCTCGTCTTTTGTATACAAAGTCAGCTGGGATTGCATTCAGCACACCTGTGACCCATATCACACTTACACTTTCCTTACAATATGTTCTATGCAGCCCCACTAGTCGAAACATGACATTCTGATCAACAATTGTGTTTGTGGAATAGGAACATCCACCCATTTTTGTCCATCTCAGCGGGAAGCCATTTTGCCACTTGTCGACCCAAAATGACATCAGAGTTGCTAAGGTTTCAGATAACAACCAATTATGGCTCATGTTCAGAAAACAGGTGAGCTATAGTTGGTCATTACCTGAGACCTGAGAAAATGGACGTCATTTTCCATAGACGGAATGTGGCAAAATGGCCGCCCCCTAAAATGGTGAAAAATAGATGGATTTTTCTGCTTAAATCATATTCTACAACCACAATTTTAATCAGAGTGCCACTTTTAGACTAGAAATATTATTTGGCATTCCCTTTAAATAAATATCTGCTTTCATGAATGCTTGCACTATATTATCCGACATCACTTTTTAAACAGTTGGGATATTGGTAACCTTTCGAAAATAGTGCAAATGAATTTTAAATAACTGAACTGCTAAATTTTGCACTAATCTGATGTTGCAAATGAACACGTGAGTTTGTTGTAAAATGTATGTGCAATAGAGCTGGGCTTATATAATTAGTGCTGATGTGGAAAGAATCTGTCATATGCATCGTACATTCTGTGAATGCAACATTTTGACACTGTGACCTGAGAGTTTTACCCTTGTCTTTAATGCTTCCTACACTTTGAGGTGTCCTTGTAATAGAGCATGACGAACTACATTTTACTAAATGGCATACAAGTACATCAATGTGTGTGTGTGTGTGTGTGTGTGTGTGTGTGTGTGTGTGTGTGTGTGTGTGTGTGTGTGTGTGTGTGTGTGTGTGTGTGTGTCTGTGTGTGTGTGTGTGTGTGTCTGTGTGTGTGTATTCTAGGAGCGTAGCAGCGTGGTGCCACCCTGCAGCATCTTCCTCCCCAGTGGCCCATGTGGGCCTGACCTTGTCTACTGGCTGGGGACATCTTCTATTAAAGCAGCGCACTGTGATAAGGCCATTTCTTTTCCTTCAGCATCCTTTTAATGTCATCCCTGAAATATGAAGTCATTAAGCGATATTAAAACAGTGCTGACAAACTAATTAACAGAAGACATTATACGGGATGGGCTCGATTAATCCGCTTTAATTGCTCTTTTAAATGGAGGCTCCAATTAAAATTAATAAAGATTTACTGGTGATCGCACCAAACTACACCAAGAAGTGGTTGTCTGAAGGGCAGCTTAAAGTCAGCCTCCTCCATTGTCAAGTTGCTCTCCGCTTACTCACGATGCCCCCCAAAAAAAGCTTGTATAAGAAGAGCATGAGCGTGGAGATTAAATAGGGAGAATGTCTCAGACCTCCCAATTCACTGATTCCATTCCTCTGCCGCCTCCTGAGCCGCTTGATCCTGTCTTCATCCTCCCTGTTAAGGAGGATCCACACAGCCACACTCGCTTCAATTGCATAGAAAACGCCACCCGCTGTTGTATATTTTTAGACACGGCAGAGCAAACGCAAAGATACAATGACAATCATTTCCACCACTACATTTTGAACCAGATTTAACTTTTCAAAGTGTGATCAGTGAGGTCTACCGTTGAGGCAGGGGTGTGTGTGCAATACCTTTGATTTTCACTAGATGGCGATGTTCATCTTTCTTGTGAACGTGTGGCGATGTTCATCTTTCTTGTGAACACGTTCGGCCAAACAGCTTCGGCGTATGATTCTTTAGGCGCATGTTTCTCAGAAATGCGCATTGAGCAAATTACCGTGTGATTTTCTGTTTCAATTTTTCAATTTAATCTAGCTCTAGCATTTTTCATCTTCATTACTGGCACACTTTGCTTTATCAAATACATATACGGTATATATTTGTATCAGGCCATTTAAGTGGAAGCCTTGACAGCCAGAGGCAGTAAAACAACTGAAGGTATTTTTCTTTGTTTTCTTTCATTATATCAGAGGTTACCAAGTCCTGTTCTGAAAATGTCACCCAACAAATTAATTGGAGCAAAGCTCTTTGCTTTAACCGGAGGCATTTTAATTGTATTGAGGATGTAAATCAATTTGCTGAAGAAGACAGCTCTAATTGAAAAGAAATGTCTATTAAAAGATTAGTATTGTTTATTGTTTCCTGTCTTTCTCATCACCTAATCCAACTAATGTTTTAATTTCCTTAATGTTATCATTTCTGATGTAATTGGTGCTTGGCTCCCTATCACATTTTCCAATTAAATATTTGGTTTTTTGTTAACATCACACTGAAAAGAAAGTGAGGCACTCATGCATTTTGTTCTGTCGTGTTGTCTTACTTCACATAACATAAATGTAACTTCTCGCCTTGTGTGTCAGAAACACATTACAAAATCATGATCCTCTTTATTAGCCAGTTGTGGTCAAAGTTAAAAGAAATTTGGCTTCAACTGCGCGTCTAGAACAGTAGAGAAATGATTCTCCAAATGTGCTATGAGTATCACTAGTGGTATGTATGCCCTGTTTAGTGGTGTGCAAAAAAAAATCACTGAATCCAACATAAATAACATTTGCAAAATTTAAAACATGCAATACAGTCAAACATATTGGAATGAAGCTTGTAAATTTCTATACAGCATGTTATTAGTTATATTATTTTTATTAAAATTGTACTATTAATGTTTGTAATTTTAAGAATACAGTCGTACATTGTTTGTATTTAATCTTGAAGAACTGTCTGGCTTCCAACATATATTTATCTCCAATTTCTTATAGAACTTTTGTGCAGTGCATTTTAACCCTTTCGGGGACGGCGGTTACAACAGTGGACAGCTTGTCATGTTATCAGGTTACAGGGGGCATGATAGGGGTAATTGCATCCCTTAAAATAGGGTGAGAAGCTCAGTCATCTGGGAGGGGCTCAGATTAGAGCCTTTGCTCTTTTACATTTAGAGGAGTCGAATGAGGTGTTTTGGGAATCTGGTTAACAGACGTCCGGGTTGCCTTATTGTTGAGGTGTTCTGGGAACGTCCCACCAGGAGGCGGTCTTGGGAACAACCCAGGACACGCAGGAGGGACTATATGTCCCGGTTAGCCCTGATCCCCACAGGAAACCCGGATGAAGTGGCTGGGGAGAGGGAAGTCTGAACTTCCATATATACAACACTGAGATTGAGATGGAATGTGTTACCACTCCCTCATTCACTAAAAAAATATCTTCAAAATAGCTGAACAAATAATTTACTGGCTTCTGATCTCAAAACTAGTTACCCATCCATTTGCTATGTACATGTGAGCATATAAGGCGCTCATACATTTATAGGGGTTCACAGTCAAAACAGCCCTCTGAGAGAAACCATAACTATGATGTGGCCCGCAACAAAAATGAGTTTGAAACCACTGCGCTAGATAAAGCCCTCACGCAGATGTCCTTGGGGGCACCAGGTTGTAGCAGGTTTCAAAGTAGGCCTGTTCTAAAAATAGCCCACCAGTGATGGGGTATTTGTGATTTCCTGATCACTTGCATGACACCTGAAGACATTTATAGAAATAAAGTGATGCATATTGATAGAAACCGATTCCTATATTTTCCGAAATCATTTAGTGCCATCCAGGTCTCAACGATATTTTTTATTTCAGGAGTGTGAGGATAAATGTTTCAGATAATGAACGGATGGATGGATGTGTCTCAAACTCATGGTCCAACAAAGTAATCTGTAGCCTTGAAGTAAGTCTTAGTTTTAAAAAGATTGGTGACCCCCTGCCCTAAAGACATCAAAATGCGTTGCGGCATTTGCGATGCTCCCGACTTGCGTGCATGCTTGCTTTTGCACTCAGTGTGCTTTGAGCGGCCGGCTGCCTGGAAGAAACAACCAGTGGGTTTGTGGAATTCTGCTTCGGTGGCACAACTGTGTTATGAGGTCACCTCGGGCATTAGTCATGAGGAGAGAATGCATTGTGGCTGTTTTTTAAGAAAATGGCATTTGTCGGCATCCGCAGCGGCCGCACAATGAATGCAGGCCTTAGAAAGTTGACTTGAATTGACTCCGGTGAACAATGTGAACAGAATAGTTGGGGTCAACGTGGATTAGAGGCACCTTTGGGGCTCTGGGCCTGGACACCGTATTTTCATATTTCAACATGTCCAGCTGAAAGCTTTTTGACTGAATTGAGTGAGCGGTGACTGTGAAAAAAACACAAACAAGTGGACTTATGTCATAATTTAAAGCATCTTTAATTCCAGTATCATCCATTACAATGTATTTTACTGAAATATCGGGAAATGATTGTACTTTACATTAAAAAAAAAAAGCTTCACCTTTGTTCACAATAAATCATTTGCTTTGCTTCTACATGCGTTTAACGTTAAGCAACTAGTGTACAGCATAATCACATTAACACATTATGACACAAACAGCATAAGTGCATGTTTTTTCCCCCACAGCAAACAGCAATGGAAAATAAAAATGGTACTAGTCTCAATAAAACCATCTACATCAGGATAAAGCTAAACAATGGTTGATAGCAAAGGGATGGGCATAATGAACAAATGTGGTAAATCCATGAATTCTTGTTTACAATTATGAATTGGAATTTAATTGTTGGTGATGGAGGCCAGCGGAGACGGAGACGCTGTTGTTGATTTAGTCTCAATTACTTTGTGGTCTAAAGAAGAACAACACAAAAGGAACGTTGAGCTCCTTGTTTACTTCAATAAAACATGTCCCACAACGTGCACACAACGCTGTTACCATAACCTTTTTAGCATGGTCGTATGTCCTCTTTTCTATTTTTCATATTTGTGTAAGCTTATGTTATATTATTAATTATTATCATATCCTGTTTGAGGATCATATTATTTCATGTTAAGAATAGCTCCAATTTATTCTGTTGTTTAATAATTGCGCAGACATGTTTGTATGTTGATAGCTTCTGATTGGCTGAAGAAACACAAAACAGGAAGTGTTCTTGTTGCCGAGAAGAGTGTGTTCTCGATCGTACTGCGGTGCGGTGCGGACATCCTTTCAGTAAAGCTGTGTTCAAACGGAATCCATCTCTCCTTTTGCCGTTTCGTAAAGTAGAGCCATCCATTCAAAAACAATGAACCCCTCAACTTACATTTTTATTTGTAAATTTAAAAACAAAACAGCTAGCTGCACAGCTAGCTTCTACTTCGGAGAAAAATCTAACGCTTGTCCGGACTTGCAAACTTGCTACCTGCAACCTTGATTGTAACTCCAATGCTGAGAGTTAAGAATCTATTATTTGTAATTATGATCAATGAATATGTCGCAGAAAATCGGAACAGTAAAGACTTATTTTTCAAGAATCTTGAAGCCTAAATGTGCTTAGATTCTGGAATGACTCTAATATTCTTCAATAACATTGAATTAACTTCTTCCATATTTGATCAAGGAGATATAGTCGAAGCCCCACCCCGAGTTGACGGAGATGGAAAAGATGGATTCCATTTTCGTAAACAAATGGAACAACTACAAACTGAACAACTGTCTAATTGTACGGAGGCAGATTATAGAAGTAAACACAAGCTGTATAATACACAACAAGCATGAATAATTCATTTCGTCTGATGCCACAAGAATATTAACAAACTACCATAGTCATCCAACATCATCCAACAACTACGTTTCACTTCACTAGTAAAAAGCACTACAACGAAATGATCAAAATACTCATGTGACAAACTCCCCCGCCCCCCCAGCAGTTCCGACAGTATTTTTGTCACCGTGTTTTTCTTACAACGAAATGATCAAAATACTCATGTGACAAACTTCCCCCCTGTCAGCAGTTCCGACAGTATTTCTGTCACCGTGTTTTTCCACTTCCATATATACAACACTGAGATTGAGATGGAATATGTTACCACTCCCCCATTCACTAAAAAAAAATATTTAAAATAGCTGAACAAATAATTTACTGGTGTCTGATTTCAAAACTAGTTACCCATTGTTTTGTATATGTGAGCATATAAGGCGCTCATACATTTATAGGGGTTCACAGTCAAAACAGCCCTCTGAGAGAAACCATAACTATGATGTGGCCCGCAACAAAAATGAGTTTGAAACCACTGCGCTAGATAAAGCCCTCACGCAGATGTCCTTGGGGGCACCAGGTTGTAGCAGGTTTCAAAGTAGGCCTGTTCTAAAAATAGCCCACCAGTGATGGGGTATTTGTGATTTCCTGATCACTTGCATGACACCTGAAGACATTTATAGAAATAAAGTGATGCATATTGATAGAAACCGATTCCTATATTTTCCGAAATCATTTAGTGCCATCCAGGTCTCAACGATATTTTTTATTTCAGGAGTGTGAGGATAAATGTTTCAGATAATGAACGGATGGATGGATGTGTCTCAAACTCATGGTCCAACAAAGTAATCTGTAGCCTTGAATAAGTCTTAGTTTTAAAAAGATTGGTGACCCCCTGCCCTAAAGACATCAAAATGCGTTGCGGCATTTGCGATGCTCCCGACTTGCGTGCATGCTTGCTTTTGCACTCAGTGTGCTTTGAGCGGCCGGCTGCCTGGAAGAAACAACCAGTGGGTTTGTGGAATTCTGCTTCGGTGGCACAACTGTGTTATGAGGTCACCTCGGGCATTAGTCATGAGGAGAGAATGCATTGTGGCTGTTTTTTAAGAAAATGGCATTTGTCGGCATCCGCAGCGGCCGCACAATGAATGCAGGCCTTAGAAAGTTGACTTGAATTGACTCCGGTGAACAATGTGAACAGAATAGTTGGGGTCAACGTGGATTAGAGGCACCTTTGGGGCTCTGGGCCTGGACACCGTATTTTCATATTTCAACATGTCCAACTGAAAGCTTTTTGACTGAATTGAGTGAGCGGTGACTGTGAAAAAAACACAAACAAGTGGACTTATGTCATAATTTAAAGCATCTTTAATTCCAGTATCATCCATTACAATGTATTTTACTGAAATATCGGGAAATTATTGTACTTTACATTAAAAAAAATGCTTCACCTTTGTTCACAATAAATCATTTGCTTTGCTTCTACATGCTTAATGTTAAGCAACTAGTGTACAGCATACAACATTAACACATTGTGACACAAACAGCATAAGTGCATGTTTTTTCCCCCACAGCAAACAGCAATGGAAAATAAAAATGGTACTAGTCTCAATAAAACCATCTACATCAGGATAAAGCTAAACAATGGTTGATAGCAAAGGGATGGGCATAATGAACAAATGTGGTAAATCCATGAATTCTTGTTTACAATTATGAATTGGAATTTAATTGTTGGTGATGGAGGCCAGCGGAGACGGAGACGCTGTTGTTGATTTAGTCTCAATTACTTTGTGGTCTAAAGAAGAACAACACAAAAGGAACGTTGAGCTCCTTGTTTACTTCAATAAAACATGTCCCACAACGCTGTTACCATAACCTTTTTAGCATTGTCGTATGTCCTCTCTTCTATTTTTCATATTTGTGTAAGCTTATGTTATATTATTAATTATGATCATATCCTGTTTGAGGATCATATTATTTCATGTTAAGAATAGCTCCAATTTATTCTGTTGTTTAATAATTGCGCAGACATGTTTGTATGTTGATAGCTTCTGATTGGCTGAAGAAACACAAAACAGGAAGTGTTCTTGTTGCCGAGAAGAGTGTGTTCTCGATCGTACTGCGGTGCGGTGCGGACATCCTTTCAGTAAAGCTGTGTTCAAACGGAATCCATCTCTCCTTTTGCCGTTTCGTAAAGTAGAGCCATCCATTCAAAAACAATGAACCCCTCAACTTACATTTTTATTTGTAAATTTAAAAACAAAACAGCTAGCTGCACAGCTAGCTTCTACTTCGGAGAAAAATCTAACGCTTGTCCGGACTTGCAAACTTGCTACCTGCAACCTTGATTGTAACTCCAATGCTGAGAGTTAAGAATCTATTATTTGTAATTATGATCAATGAATATGTCGCAGAAAATCGGAACAGTAAAGACTTATTTTTCAAGAATCTTGAAGCCTAAATGTGCTTAGATTCTGGAATGACTCTAATATTCTTCAATAACATTGAATTAACTTCTTCCATATTTGATCAAGGAGATATAGTCGAAGCCCCACCCCGAGTTGACGGAGATGGAAAAGATGGATTCCATTATTGTAAACAAATCGAACAACTACAAACTGAACAACTGTCTAATTGTACGGAGGCAGATTATAGAAGTAAACACAAGCTGTATAATACACAACAAGCATGAATAATTCATTTCGTCTGATGCCACAAGAATATTACCAAACTACCATAGTCATCCAACATCATCCAACAACTACGTTTCACTTCACTAGTAAAAAGCACTACAACGAAATGATCAAAATACTCATGTGACAAACTCCCCCGCCCCCCCAGCAGTTCCGACAGTATTTTTGTCACCGTGTTTTTCTGCTTTGCCCTACAAATAGGAGGATGTCTTGAACTCATCTGGGACGTCACTGTCCAGTTTACAGATGACCTTGTAGATGGCCTTTTTCCAAGATGGGTCTGAGTCTTTGGCCACAGAAATGGCTTTGTAAAACTCATGCAAAGTAATTTCAGCAACCTCGAGGAATTTGTCTGGAACCTGGGAAAGAAAGGAGGTGGAGAGACTGCGTAAAGACGGTGTAGCTACGTAGAGGTTAAAATAGAAACTAAAATGCTCCATCAGGTTTGACGAACGAGCTGATGAAACTAAAATACTTTCCTGCGGCACTCCTGAGGACCTCACGGCACACTCGTGTGCCAAGGCACCTCGGTTTGGAATCACTAGTCTAGCTGATGAAAATGAGCACATATTTTTGTTTTCATCATCATGCGATGACAAATGCAGTGCAGCAATTCTTCATAACGAACGCTGCTTGAATTAGCCTGACTTGATCTGACGAGAAGGCTAAATTTGAAGCTTTTCTTCAGTTTGTACACTGGAGGAGAGAGTGATTAGTCATCCATAAATCGATTGCTAGGACTGTTACTGTTAAATTCTATTATTCCTGCCACTAATCATTATCATCATCGTCATCATCATCATGACCATAATAAATCTAAAGCAATGACAACCTTTTCATTGCAAGATTATTGCGGTAAACGAATGTTCTGGATCGAAAACACCGCCCGTAGTACTTCCCACCTTCTAAAATAATTTTGCGAGTTAATTTAGCCCACGATCAATTAGGGAAATTAGAAATTTCAGTCAAGTGCTCAATCCCTGTTAAGTGTTAGGCAAAAATTTCGTTTTTTTTTTAAATATTATTTTTTATTTCCTTTTATTTAGAAGCACAGTCATTACAACTGAAACATGGAAATTGAAATACTGATACGACGATGCTGTTGCGATTGCGAATCATTGCTCAATTACAATCGTATCAGCACTTACACACATGAGATGCATTTACAAGAGATGCTGGGTGAAAACCGCCTCGTTTCCCATCAACTGGCCAGGCGGTCAGCACTAGTTTGTGAGCAGAAGTTATTTTTCTTTGCCCTCATCTCCTGACACAAAGCATCCCTGGGAAAGGAATGTCTTAGTGCCAAGGTAAAGAAAACGGTCCCATCCCTTTCCCACTGAGTGGCCTTCTGCCTCGCGATCCACAGCGTCTTTCTCAGCATTCCGCATCAGTAGCAATCTCGGCCTCGCTCAGGCGTACGGGTCCTCTAATCCGGAGTTGTTTTAGTGGGATTTTGCGGCTTCCTCTTCCCACAGTGTGACAAAGCGTCACTCTGGGGTTTGGATAATGGCGGCGAAGGCTGGCAAGCCACAGGTGCAGTGTGACACAAGGGTCAGTAGGAGGACATAGGTGAGCAGTGAGTCACGTGCAGGAACTGTGACATGCCTCTGCCAGGTAATAACAAATATGCTGATGTGGCTATTCTTCCTCTAATCTAGTGGCTGTCTCTCCATTTTTCTATATTTATTCCTATACATGGATGAACGGTTTTGGAAAAATGTTGATAGCTTCTGATTGGCTGAAGAAACGGAAAACAGGAAGTGTTCTTGTTGCAGAGAAGAGTATGTTCTCGATCGTACTGCGGTGCGGTGCAGACATCCTTACAGCCCCCCCCCTCCCTCAATATTGAGATTGCAATTTAATATGCGATTCTTTTTTTCAAGGTCCTGATCCTCTGTATTTTTTAGGAAACACAAGCAATAAATTCTAATTTATTATACATCCATGTTTTGAACTTAAGCTTATGCAAAAATAAAGGCGAATGAACCATGAATTAATTTGAAAGACAGTGTCTCTACTTCAATTAGCCTTGTTTTCTTACTAAACACTTTGACTTGCAATCTTTGAAGTGGTCCCTCATGGCAACATCAGAAAAATTCTCACAAACAAGTGTGGCATAACCATAAAATGTATCACTTGTCAGGAGACAATGTTTGGTAGCTGACCTGGAAGTTGCAAAGTACATCCTCGAGGGATAGTCTCCTTATTTTTCAAGAATCTTGAAGCCTAAATGTGCTTCGATTCTGGGATGACTCTTAATATTCTTCAATAACAGTGAATTAACTTCTCCCATATTAGATAATGGAGATATAGTCGAAGCCCCACCCCGAGTTGACGGAGATGGAAAAGATGGATTCCATTATTGTAAACAAATCGAACAACTACAAACTGAACAACTGTCTAATTGTACCGATGCAGATTATGGAAGTAAACACAAACTGTATAATACACAACAAGCATGAATAATTCGTTTCGTCTGATGCCACAAGAATATTAACAAACTACCATAGTCATCCAACATCATCCAACAACTACGTTTCACTTCACTAGTAAAAAGCACTACAACGAAATGATCAAAATACTCATGTGACAAACTCCCCCGCCCCCCCAGCAGTTCCGACAGTATTTTTGTCACCGTGTTTTTCTGCTTTGCCCTACAAATAGGAGGATGTCTTGAACTCATCTGGGACGTCACTGTCCAGTTTACAGATGACCTTGTAGATGGCCTTTTTCCAAGATGGGTCTGAGTCTTTGGCCACAGAAATGGCTTTGTAAAACTCATGCAAAGTAATTTCAGCAACCTCGAGGAATTTGTCTGGAACCTGGGAAAGAAAGGAGGAGGAGAGACTGCGTAAAGACGGTGTAGCTACGTAGAGGTTAAAATAGAAACTAAAATGCTCCATCAGGTTTGACGAACGAGCTGATGAAACTAAAATACTTTCCTGCGGCACTCCTGAGGACCTCACGGCACACTCGTGTGCCAAGGCACCTCGGTTTGGAATCACTAGTCTAGCTGATGAAAATGAGCACATATTTTTGTTTTCATCATCATGCGATGACAAATGCAGTGCAGCAATTCTTCATAACAAACGCTGCTTGAATTAGCCTGACTTGATCTGACGAGAAGACTAAATTTGAAGCTTTTCGGGGGTTGGGATAATGGCGGGGAAGGCTGGCAAGCCACAGGTGCAGTGTGACACAAGGGTCAGTAGGAGGACATAGGTGAGCAGTGAGTCACGTGCAGGAACTGTGACATGCCTCTGCCAGGTAATAACAAATATGCTGATGTGGCTATTCTTCCTCTAATCTAGTGGCTGTCTCTCCATTTTTCTATATTTATTCCTATACATGGATGAACGGTTTTGGAAAATAAACAATCCCCCCCCCTCCCTCAATATTGAGATTGCAATTTAATATGCGATTCTTTTTTTCAAGGTCCTGATCCTCTGTATTTTTTAGGAAACACAAGCAATAAATTCTAATTTATTATACATCCATGTTTTGAACTTAAGCTTATGCAAAAATAAAGGCGAATGAACCATGAATTAATTTGAAAGACAGTGTCTCTACTTCAATTAGCCTTGTTTTCTTACTAAACACTTTGACTTGCAATCTTTGAAGTGGTCCCTCATGGCAACATCAGAAAAATTCTCACAAACAAGTGTGGCATAACCATAAAATGTATCACTTGTCAGGAGACAATGTTTGGTAGCTGACCTGGAAGTTGCAAAGTACATCCTCGAGGGATAGTCTCCAGTTCATCTAAATTAATATGTAAATTGATATTTTTTTTAACGATGGAATCCATCCACTTACAGCCCTCATTGAGACGGAGCCTTTCAAAAGTTAATTCTAAGTGAGTGAAGAGGTTCACCGCAGTCGCCCCCGAGTTGACGGAGATGGAAAAGATGGATTCCATTATTGTAAACAAATCGAACAACTACAAACTGAACAACTGTCTAATTGTACCGATGCAGATTATGGAAGTAAACACAAACTGTATAATACACAACAAGCATGAATAATTCGTTTCGTCTGATGCCACAAGAATATTAACAAACTACCATAGTCATCCAACATCATCCAACAACTACGTTTCACTTCACTAGTAAAAAGCACTACAACGAAATGATCAAAATACTCATGTGACAAACTTCCCCCCTGTCAGCAGTTCCGACAGTATTTCTGTCACCGTGTTTTTCCGCTTTGCCCTACAAATAGGAGGATGTCTTGAACTCATCTGGGACGTCACTGTCCAGTTTACAGATGACCTTGTAGATGGCCTTTTTCCAAGATGGGTCTGAGTCTTTGGCCACAGAAATGGCTTTGTAAAACTCATGCAAAGTAATTTCAGCAACCTCGAGGAATTTGTCTGGAACCTGGGAAAGAAAGGAGGAGGAGAGACTGCGTAAAGACGGTGTAGCTACGTAGAGGTTAAAATAGAAACTAAAATGCTCCATCAGGTTTGACGAACGAGCTGATGAAACTAAAATACTTTCCTGCGGCACTCCTGAGGACCTCACGGCACACTCGTGTGCCAAGGCACCTCGGTTTGGAATCACTAGTCTAGCTGATGAAAATGAGCACATATTTTTGTTTTCATCATCATGCGATGACAAATGCAGTGCAGCAATTCTTCATAACAAACGCTGCTTGAATTAGCCTGACTTGATCTGACGAGAAGACTAAATTTGAAGCTTTTCTTCAGTTTGTACACTGGAGGAGAGAGTGATTAGTCATCCATAAATCGATTGCTAGGACTGTTACTGTTAAATTCTATTATTCCTGCCACTAATCATTATCATCATCGTCATCATCATCATGACCATAATAAATCTAAAGCAATGACAACCTTTTCATTGCAAGATTATTGCGGTAAACGAATGTTCTGGATCGAAAACACCGCCCGTAGTACTTCCCACCTTCTAAAATAATTTTGCGAGTTAATTTAGCCCACGATCAATTAGGGAAATTAGAAATTTCAGTCAAGTGCTCAATCCCTGTTAAGTGTTAGGCAAAAATTTCGTTTTTTTTTTAAATATTATTTTTTATTTCCTTTTATTTAGAAGCACAGTCATTACAACTGAAACATGGAAATTGAAATACTGATACGACGATGCTGTTGCGATTGCGAATCATTGCTCAATTACAATCGTATCAGCACTTACACACATGAGATGCATTTACAAGAGATGCTGGGTGAAAACCGCCTCGTTTCCCATCAACTGGCCAGGCGGTCAGCACTAGTTTGTGAGCAGAAGTTATTTTTCTTTGCCCTCATCTCCTGACACAAAGCATCCCTGGGAAAGGAATGTCTTAGTGCCAAGGTAAAGAAAACGGTCCCATCCCTTTCCCACTGAGTGGCCTTCTGCCTCGCGATCCACAGCGTCTTTCTCAGCATTCCGCATCAGTAGCAATCTCGGCCTCGGCGGCAAAGCCACAGGTGCAGTGTGACACAAGGGTCAGTAGGAGGACATAGGTGAGCAGTGAGTCACGTGCAGGAACTGTGACATGCCTCTGCCAGGTAATAACAAATATGCTGATGTGGCTATTCTTCCTCTAATCTAGTGGCTGTCTCTCCATTTTTCTATATTTATTCCTATACATGGATGAACGGTTTTGGAAAATAAACAATCCCCCCCCCTCCCTCAATATTGAGATTGCAATTTAATATGCGATTCTTTTTTTCAAGGTCCTGATCCTCTGTATTTTTTAGGAAACACAAGCAATAAATTCTAATTTATTATACATCCATGTTTTGAACTTAAGCTTATGCAAAAATAAAGGCGAATGAACCATGAATTAATTTGAAAGACAGTGTCTCTACTTCAATTAGCCTTGTTTTCTTACTAAACACTTTGACTTGCAATCTTTGAAGTGGTCCCTCATGGCAACATCAGAAAAATTCTCACAAACAAGTGTGGCATAACCATAAAATGTATCACTTGTCAGGAGACAATGTTTGGTAGCTGACCTGGAAGTTGCAAAGTACATCCTCGAGGGATAGTCTCCAGTTCATCTAAATTAATATGTAAATTGATATTTTTTTTAACGATGGAATCCATCCACTTACAGCCCTCATTGAGACGGAGCCTTTCAAAAGTTAATTCTAAGTGAGTGAAGAGGTTCACCGCAGTCGCCAGCCAATCGCAGGGCATGAGTAGACAATTGCCGTGTTTTTGCCAAACGTTTGAAAAACAATCACATTTGTTTTCTTCTCTTTTTTTTTTTAGTCCGATTTTAGACCTGGGCTTAGTACTGTCTCAGCAACAATGAAGGTTGCGAATGATCTTGCACATCTAAAGCGGCTCTGGTCCTCGAGGGCCGCTGTCCTGCGTGTCTTAAATGTCTGCCTGCTCCAACACATCAGATTCAAATGATCAGCTCATCAGCAATCATTTCTTCTGGATAGAAGAAAAAAATGTTTTACACACTTAAAAAGAAAAAAAACAACCCTGACCTGATGGGATGACAAACCCATGTCGATGAAACCGTAACCTCCCAGGCTGAGGTAACAATATAACATGGAATATAAAAGATGACTTATTGAGCAACGAGGAGCACTCACATGGAAGTCGTTGGCCTTGTTGTAGTGCATGTTGAGTGCACGGAATAGCTCGGAGTCTCTGCTGACTGTGATGTCTTTGACTTCACTGATGCCGTCGACGATGGCTTGGCGGGCAAACTTCTCCATTTGGATGTAATAGAACTCCCTGAAGTTACTAAACCATTTGATCAGCTGAGATGTGATGCAGCGATTGAACTGGAGACAAACCAAAAAAATATATATATATATATATATATACAAAATACTTCAATGAAATATGAGAAGACAAAAGAAAATGACTACTTTTCGGGTCGATTGTTATCCAATACCTCATTTCAATTAAAATGATAAAGCTCTATGCTTTGAAATCAAATCAATTAAATGGACTCTGTGGCAGATGTGTGTTATTGAAGGCTCTCGTAATAACCGACAGTCCTAATTTGCGTTCAATACCTGTGGGGCAAAATTCCAGCTAATAAGTCTGTCAGCCTATTTACACGAGACACAAATTGCGTTGATCTTTTCCCATCATTGTCCAGAGTAAAAGAAAACACCTGCCAGGCCTGTGTATTTCTAATCGCAGTCTTGACATTAGCCGTGTTGTTCTATCTCGTCATCCAGAAAGATGAGTGAAAGAGGGGAAAAAAAAGGCCTAAGGGCTGGGCAGGCATCAAAGACGTTTCTTCCCGCTGGTGTGGTGGGTGTGAACGCCACGCGGTAAGGACAGAAGGAAGCTTCCCTCTCGCTGACTCGGGCTGATAGGATGGAATCAGACACTGGGATTAAGCGCTCTTTTGTTCGGTGCCACTTCCCACCACCGGATTGTAAGCAAGGAGGAGACGTTCGCAGGCCGCCGCCACAGCATCCTCCCCCATGACCCGGGGGTCAACATAGATTGGGAAGCAGGGGCCCAGACTGAGGGAGGATGAGGGATGACGAACGGCGACAGAAGAAGCATTTGGGAGAAATTTTCATGCGGCACGCATGATGTGAAAAGAAGCGATGCAAAGACAAAAAGAACGGATGCCGGCCACTAAGAACAGCTAGAGACACTCGACCGAGGCCAACAGGATGTTGTGTTTAGGGCCAGCAAGTCTCTAATACCAACTCTGTTGACACTCAATAGCAATGCCTTGCCTACAGAGTCCTTTGTCACCCCATTTGCTGACTGGAGTAGCTTTTTTTCAACAAGAGAATGGCTCTGTATCTCCCTTTGCCCCCAGGACACACTAGCAGCTCAGCGGCTTTGTTATTTAAACCCTCTGCGTTTTTGTCTCTCTCCTCCGACACACTGCGGCTCTTTTCGGTCCCAAACACACACTGACAAGTTGATACCGGGGAGTTTCAACGCAGGAGAAACCGTTGTGAGGGGTTATTAAATGTGAGATACAGCATATTACCTTGACATCAGGGAAGAATGTCTTCAGGACATTGGAGCTGGGGTAGCGAGTGTAGAAGAACATCAGTTTGGCCTTCTTCAAGTGACTCGGGGTGAGACCCTCCTGGATGTTCATCATCAGGTTAAGGCAGAGGCACGGACAAACAGGAACACGCAGAGCAGCGCGGTCGGTGCAAGGTGATAGTGGAGCAGAGTATTGTGTTGCATCAATCCTCGGTTAAATTTAATTTGGCTGAAGACTAGCTCGAGTCAATGATGACCCTAACATGTGCTTATTGGCAAAACAGAATTACGAATTAGGTTAGGGATTTTTAATTAGCGAGCAAAGCACTTCATGGCTGGCTGTTAAAACCAAAGAGGAGCTAATTTAAATATAGCATATGTCGCACCCTCTTTTTCTTCAGAAAAAAAAAAACGTTCAAGGCGGTTCAATTTTACTTCTGGCTACTTGCGGTTGAATTTTACTTCTGGCTACTTTTTTCTCATTTAAGCTTTAGATTAAAACATGTTTTAGATGGCTTTTCACAACAACTTAATGAATACTGTTTCTAGTTTTTTTTTTTTTTTTTTGTCCTCCCCTGTGGCAATGAAGACGTTATGGAGCATTTCCTCTGTAGTCCACCAACATGCCTCAGGTCACGAAATGTCTTCATCAGGCCACAACGTGATACATTAATTAGAAAAGCCTACCTTTGAAACAGGGCGTGGGCATGAAAGATTAATGCCTCTATTGTTCAAAGGGAAGCAGAACCATTTGCACTCGAAAGCTCAAATAAATCAGCATAAAAATATGTGAGGTATCATAAATGTAATCCAAACTAAATCAGACTCGCATGGTCCAGGCAATGAAAGTGAATGGAGCATCTTGTCTCATGCTGACTTTCTTTCACCGTTCGCGCAAGTCAAAGCCGCTGCCGTCATCTTGTAAAATGGTGTGCATTCTGACAAAGGTACACAATTGCACATACTCAAGACAAGAGCTCAAGTGTTATGGTTGGAAGGCACTTGTAGTTTCCACCACCACTCAGATGTGACCTTTTCTATGCACCCCCCATCACTGTGATGACGGAGAAATAGATCCTGCACCTTTTCAAGTATGAAAAAAAAAAAAAAATGATGCTTCCTGAAACAGAACACGATGCTTTCTCTGCCTTTGAAAAATCGGGCTTTTGTTCCTGGCAATTCTTATCAAAGCCTTGTATTCCTTTTTATTTGTCTTTTTGCGGACTTGAAGTCATTACTCTGCTCAGATTAAAGAAGATGCGGTAATTTTCGATGGGAGGGGGAAAGGGATCAAAGAAATAAATTCTCCTTGAAGTTACTGCCGCTGCCCATTCTAAAACTGACCAGTGAGTCAAAGCTCAATTATAGTGAGGGTTGCAGAAAAACATAACACACGACCAAACATTGTGTCAATATAATGACGGACTTACTATAGACTAGCATTGACTTGCCTAACCTGCCTCTTATTTTTTTTAAACAACATATATTTTTTTCAAGAGATCTTACAACACTTATGTGAATACTGAGAGATGTACATAATAATGCTATTGTACATTGTATTTTTCTTATTATTTTCATTGCTCCTAATCAGCTTGTCGTGGTAGATGTTGCTTTCTTTTGATTATGTTCGTTGCACCCAACATTCATCAGCACCAATCCCATTCCTGGATAAATGGTAAGTGTTGGATCAGGAAGGGCAAATATAAGGAGTAAAATATGGGCCACACAAAAATTCGGCAAACAAATGTAGAGTGGATTTTAGACTGCCTAGAACCAGGTCTAACTTGTGGTGCAGGCGGAATAACGATTTTGGTGGTTTTAAACGAGCTACGCAGATGTGTGTGGGGCATGTCATTGCATTTCATTAATGAATATGACAATAGCATGAGACAATCCCTGAGTCACTGTGGAAATCAATTCATTGAATGAATAGACTTGCTCTGGGTACAAAAATAAGAACCTATATATCGGGGGTCTGAAACTCACGGCGCGGCGGGTCCATTTGCAGCCCGCGGGATGACTGCGGCCCTCAACTTGACGTTAAAGTTTAATTTTAGTGCGGCCTCTGTTTTTGCTGTCATTATCCTTGAGGTTTTGTGTTTTTGTGCCTGTTTTTTTAAATTTTTTTTTTTTTTAATCACAGGTGTCAAACTCCTCACGGGCCAGGGTCTTGGATATTTCATATGACTCCCTCCTCCAGCACAACGATTCAAATGATCCAAAATAGCCTGTCACCCAGGCATTGAGAACGGTAAATTTCAAGAAAAATAGAACACTCAATGGGGTTTTTTTTTTTTTGTTGCAAACCAACATACTGTGTCATAATTTGGCGATGGTGAGGAGTGTGCAACAGGCCAGGGAGATGAGAGAGAGGGAGAACTGTGTTCCCAATCTTGTTTACATTCTGAAGAACCCTAATGTTCTGAACTAGGCATGCCCAATATGTCGATCGCGATCGACCGATAGCCCACGTATTGGTCCCAAATCGATCGTGAGTGTGTCGCGGGAAATGAGAAAAAAAAATGTGTGTCTGTGTGAGAGTTATTAATATTATATATTTTCCTGTTTTGCGCACTGCACCCTAAGCATCCTATCAGTTTCACTTTTACAAAAAAAGTATTTAAAAAAAAAAATCTAATCAAATCAAAATTCAGGTCACCTTCAACCTACAGTGGCGAATGATTTGCATCACCGGAAGTTGTTAGCAGTCAGCAAATCTGCAATTGCAGCACGCGATCAGAGCGGTGCGATATATCTTTATTATTCTCAGTCTCATTTATTGCTCGCCAAGAATGAGAATCAGGAGAAGAATTTTAAAACATGTTTGTATGATAGTTACTGCACATAACACGCCGCAAAAGTGCGTCCAATGCCTCGGCGTCCGGTCTCTACTGAGGTAGGCAGTGACTTGCTTTTCACAAACTCACAAACTACTGTATCTACTTTATTTTTCCGTTTCATTCACGTTAAGCGCCGTTATGGCTGTTGCTCATCATGGCATGCGTATGCGCGCGTGTGCATGGCTGTGTGCATGGCTGTGTGCATGCATGAGTGTTGGCGTGCACATGCGCTCGCGGCTCGATCGCGGGAGGTTGAAAAGTTGATCTTCGGGCAAAAAAGATTGAGCACCACTATTCTGAACAATTAATGAAGACAGAGAATATTAGATTAGTTGTTCTTTTTTTTTTTGAATACGTGAAACCCTTTTGGGTTTTTTTTTGGGGAATACTTGAAGCGGCCCAGACACACCCGGACTCTATCTCAGTGTCCCCCGCAAAAGTAGAATTTAAGACCCCTCATGATAGATAGATAGATAGATTTATAACGCATGTCACTATCTACGGCTTTGATCTCAACTTGTTTGCGGTGTAAAGAACAACAACATAGCATTCAGTTAAGAGAGGCTGAGTTACGCCCATGCAAAACTCGACTATGGCACAATGCATTCAGGCAGAATTATTCCACTCACTCTTCAGAGATCGATTTGTCTAAAAACTTTAGACTACTTTCTCATTTTCTTTAACCACTTCTCCTACCATGTGTGGAAACAGGCTGCATCATACACGTAAAAAGGTGAAAAGCAGAGCTTCTGTCTCAATGGCTAGTTTGGCAAAAGGATATGTTGAGGGATATGTAGGGGTTTCGCTCGGCCATATTTTGCATCTCGCCACACTCCAGTTTGACGTGAGGGAGGCAGAGAGTGTCGACCGTCACAGTCCCCAGGGCAGAGGGACGAGGGTGGTGGCTGAGATGACCGGGTGTCACTTTGGATCTCAAGGCGATGGTGTCCCAAGGTAGGTCGACTGAGTCTGGAGAGGTCCCGTCCATCGAATGGGGTATGCAGTGGAGAGCTCCGAAGTTAGAATGTGGCCCGTACTTGAGAAGGTGCTCCAGGATCTGACTGTCATGCAAAGGGGCACTGTAGTTGAAATGGAACGGCGTCTGATGCACAGGATAGGGCCGCTTCACTGCGGAGGTGACTGAGCTCAGAGGTGTTGTCACTGGTTTGCGAACTACCAGTGAGAGCGCTTCTGTCTGGTCCTGGTGTGCCTCTGAGTTCTCATAATATTCCAAAGAGTGGGGCTTGGTGGGACTCTCTTCAGCCTGCAGGTGCTCCTGCATTGAACCTTCTTCTTGGTTCTTTCTGCCAGCACTAAAGTTAATCTTTACCTCTGGAGACGGGCACATTCGCTGTTGAGAGGGCACATCGAGTCCTGATGAGGACACCTTGGTCAACACCCGGTCCACGCAGTCATTCAAAGCTCTGGACAGCTCCTGCTTCAAGATTTCCCGAAGGTTCTGACTCTCTATTTGGTGAGCCAGATGACCAACTGCTTTTATTCTGTTGTCACACTCTGGACCCAGTTTGCTCTTCCTCTCCAAACCATCTTCAGGACCCGTGTAGCAGCTTTCCACCGGGGTGTGACAATCAGTGGTTCCAGTTGCCTTGTCATCCAGATCCGCATCATCCTGCTTATAGACTTGAAGGAATTTTTCCTGGAGCTGACGCATAAGCTTTTGCATGCTGTGGAGCTGCTCTTTTAGTTTGTGACATTCGTCTTCCTTGGTGTTCGTCTCATCGCGATCACCTTGAGCTTTTCGATTCGCCGGCCCTCCAATGCTGTGCTCCTGATGTTGAGGTAGCCGTTGCTTGCGTTTATTCTCCCGGTATGCCTCTCTAGATTCCCGGGGGTCTCGGGAATCAACGTCGGGCCGCTCACTGTCCCCATGTGCCCTGTTGTTGGGAGAGCCTGCCATCACCCGGATGATGTTCTCCACACGGGCTCGCTTAGCTTGAAGGTGGTCGGGCGTGAGCGGCTCTCCCTCTGTGCCGCACCTTGTAGAAATGTGGCAATTGGGGGAGGATGCCTCCGCTGTGCTGTCCTTTGACGACACGCTGCTACGGTCCTCCTGCCCAGAGTCAGTGGCAGTCGAGTTGGGCAGATAGAAATGGCTTTCATCAAGTGCTCTTTTGCCGTGCATGCTCTTTCGGAGAAGTTGCGATATGATTGAGCTGTTGGAGTAGGAGGAAAGTGGCTCATTGTAGATGTTTCTGCGTAAGCAAGGCAGCAGGACGCCGTGTTTGTCATCCTCCAGACAGCCTTCACTGGAGTTGTGCACACTCTGGTCTGAAGGACTTAGGTTCATGTTTGCTGAGGTCTACACACGCTTTGGTAAAAATCACAATCTGAAAAGATGGGGAACAAGCAACACAATTAAGTTAGTAAATAATAATAAATGCATCTCAATTTGCAAAAAGAAAAACCTTACTCATTCAAAAATGTCATAATATCAATAACACAAATGAAAGTCTCTGAAAGACTCATCTTTTTTTGTGGTTGTCTGATTTTTTTTTTTTTTTTTTTTTTTTACAGGTTTAAGAATCTTGACAAACAATTACAAATTTCTTCACACATAAACTGATGTTTTTATACACTAAAATGGAGCGACAATTCAGCGTTTGAATACTGCTTGGACACGCAAAATGAATGCTCCACATATTCAAAATCAGCAAAACTCTGTTATTTGCAAGACTATAAGGAAGCAAAACTTTGATTGGCAGTTTGTTCCTTTTGAAATTGTGCCAATAACACAAAGGATAAAATACATGCAAGACAAGATTGTACACTGCGTCTAAATCATTTAGAAGACAAATTATCATGAATGCTCTGTTTTTATGTCATCATTAAACAAAAATCCCTTCTGTTTTTCATTTTCATTGTGTGGCTTTCATTTCAAGTGCATACTGTATATTTCACAAAATTAATCATGGACCATATGCGCATTCTTAAAAAAAACGCAACTGGAGTAGATGGAACTTTAAAATTGCAGTTTTGATTAGTTATTGTATCTTACATGATAATGTTTATGTCAAATTTGCAACTTGACATGCACCCTTTTTTAAATTCCCGCTTCTTTTATATGTAATGCTATCTGGATGTGTAGACAAACAAAGACATTAAAATATACTGATACTGTTATGTTCCTAAATTCAGTTAAAAAAGGTACAATGCTGCACACTGTAGAAAGCAAAGGTGATGAACACATTTCCATATTCAAAAGTTCAAATTACAATGACTAATAAGATTTGATTGTTTTACTAATTCCAGTTTTTCAAAAAAGTGACTGAATGACTGGAAGTGCCGTCAACCTTCGCCAGTTACAATTTAAGAAATGTTTTAATGGGGAGGGGGACTATTTCAACCTTTTTTTTTTCAACCGGAAATGCACACCTTTTTAGAATGTTAAAAGTTTGAGCTATCACGTTATCACAGCTTCTAAAACAGAACAACAAGACAATGGAACGAACGGTTTGGACACCAGAAAAATGAGTGCGTTAAAGTGACAGGAATCCTCCTTACCTGTTGCCGGGCTGATGGCCTCCCGCACTCTGTGATGCGAGCAGCGCAAGAGCAGATGCATTGTAGTGCCCTCGGAGGCGTGACCACGAACGCATCACTCTTGAGCAAAGTTGAGTGACAGCCTGCGCTGGCTCCTTGGACCTGCAAACAAGCATCACGCAATGCTTGTGAAAACCTGTGCATCTCCATATTTTCAATTCCGTAAGATGCGTCAACATATAAGTGGAAATAAATAAATGATGAAGGAAAATACAAGAGTGTAACCCTGGAGTGGGCAAACTGCTGTGCTTACATGCCACATTGGATTTGTAAAACGAACATGTTGGCCCAAATCACTCGGAGATCGGGTTAGAAAAAAGATGTAATTTGTTGTAAAATACGTAACTTGATCGAAATAGTAAAATGATAATTCGTACTAACTGCTGTGCTTACATGCCACATTGGATTTGTAAAACGATCATGTTGGCCCAAATCACTTGGAGATCGGGTTTGAAAAAAGATGTAATTTGTTGTAAAACACGTAAATTGATCGAAATATTAAAATGATAATTCGTACTATTTTTTTTTACTGTATTATAAAATGTAGTTAATATACTGTAATTCATTAACCAAGTATTTGTCAGGAAAAATGCTTTTTTGACAGGTTTACATTTTCTGTAAAACAGTTTATCTTCATAAAATAATCATTCCTGCACCATTTTAACATTATTTAAAATTATTTAAATATAAAAGCTTAATTAATTAACCAATTACTTCGTGAAATCAAAAAATACATTAACACACATGTATTTTATTCTGAACAATATTGCAGCGCTCCGTGACTGCGGCCAATCATATTTCAGCTGGGCTTTTCCTGTCAGAACTTGCGTGGGATTCACAGTTTCGTAGCCACTCAGTGACAGTACAGGTAGCTGCTGTTGTCCGTTTCAGAAGAGACCATTCTGACAAAATTCAAACACCCCTCTTAGTTCCGTTCATTTGGTTTGCCCCGCAGCACTTCCTCCTTCCCAGTCTCACAGTTTGACCCGCTCCCGTCCGCTGACAGGCAGCTGTCACACGGCCAACATGTTGTCCAGTTCCCGGTGTCTCTCCAGGAATATTGGTCGCTCCCTATCTGCGATCCGCCAGGTAAGCCAAAAGGCACAAGTACGACAGTAGGAGCTACGCCCGGTGAGAATCACTTTTGGCGGGCGTTGGTTTCGCTTCTGTCATCGCTAGCATTAGCTTTAGCATGAGCTCCGCCACTGTAGGCCACGGAAGAGGCCGTAACATTGTAAGCCAAGGACAGTATGACACCTTGCCTTTTAAGTGTTTAGTGCTCTCCGTGATGCACTTGTAATACGTTTTATGCACGAATGTTGCTTGTATCGACCGAAATGGTCTTCATATGTAAAACGTTTTGGTGGGATTGAAGTTCAACTTTGCATTACTCGCCAACTAGCAGTGACATGCTATTATCAGCTCACCTAACTTTTAGGTTATTCGGTTGGTTGGGTTGAACTTGCTTATTATCTTGACAAACGAAGCGTAAAATATAAATGTATTTCATGATGAATAGAAATGTTCCAAAACCGAAAGTGAAT
>NW_017806239.1:465857-472810 GCF_001891065.2 Hippocampus comes | reverse complement strand
GTGGCTTTCATTTCAAGTGCATACTGTATATTTCACAAAATTAATCATGGACCATATGCGCATTCTTAAAAAAAACGCAACTGGAGTAGATGGAACTTTAAAATTGCAGTTTTGATTAGTTATTGTATCTTACATGATAATGTTTATGTCAAATTTGCAACTTGACATGCACCCTTTTTTAAATTCCCGCTTCTTTTATATGTAATGCTATCTGGATGTGTAGACAAACAAAGACATTAAAATATACTGATACTGTTATGTTCCTAAATTCAGTTAAAAAAGGTACAATGCTGCACACTGTAGAAAGCAAAGGTGATGAACACATTTCCATATTCAAAAGTTCAAATTACAATGACTAATAAGATTTGATTGTTTTACTAATTCCAGTTTTTCAAAAAAGTGACTGAATGACTGGAAGTGCCGTCAACCTTCGCCAGTTACAATTTAAGAAATGTTTTAATGGGGAGGGGGACTATTTCAACCTTTTTTTTTTCAACCGGAAATGCACACCTTTTTAGAATGTTAAAAGTTTGAGCTATCACGTTATCACAGCTTCTAAAACAGAACAACAAGACAATGGAACGAACGGTTTGGACACCAGAAAAATGAGTGCGTTAAAGTGACAGGAATCCTCCTTACCTGTTGCCGGGCTGATGGCCTCCCGCACTCTGTGATGCGAGCAGCGCAAGAGCAGATGCATTGTAGTGCCCTCGGAGGCGTGACCACGAACGCATCACTCTTGAGCAAAGTTGAGTGACAGCCTGCGCTGGCTCCTTGGACCTGCAAACAAGCATCACGCAATGCTTGTGAAAACCTGTGCATCTCCATATTTTCAATTCCGTAAGATGCGTCAACATATAAGTGGAAATAAATAAATGATGAAGGAAAATACAAGAGTGTAACCCAGGAGTGGGCAAACTGCTGTGCTTACATGCCACATTGGATTTGTAAAACGAACATGTTGGCCCAAATCACTCGGAGATCGGGTTAGAAAAAAGATGTAATTTGTTGTAAAATACGTAACTTGATCGAAATAGTAAAATGATAATTCGTACTATTTTTTTTACTGTATTATAAAATGTAGTTAATATACTGTAATTCATTAACCAAGTATTTGTCAGGAAAAATGCTTTTTTGACAGGTTTACATTTTCTGTAAAACTGTTTATCTTCATAAAATAATCATTCCTGCACCATTTTAACATTATTTAAAATTATTTAAATATAAAAGCTTAATTAATTAACCAATTACTTCGTGAAATCAAAAAATACATTAACACACATGTATTTTATTCTGAACAATATTGCAGCGCTCCGTGACTGCGGCCAATCATATTTCAGCTGGGCTTTTCCTGTCAGAACTTGCGTGGGATTCACAGTTTCGTAGCCACTCAGTGACAGTACAGGTAGCTGCTGTTGTCCGTTTCAGAAGAGACCATTCTGACAAAATTCAAACACCCAAAAAATACATTAACACACATGTATTTTATTCTGAACAATATTGCAGCGCTCCGTGACTGCGGCCAATCATATTTCAGCTGGGCTTTTCCTGTCAGAACTTGCGTGGGATTCACAGTTTCGTAGCCACTCAGTGACAGTACAGGTAGCTGCTGTTGTCCGTTTCAGAAGAGACCATTCTGACAAAATTCAAACACCCCTCTTAGTTCCGTTCATTTGGTTTGCCCCGCAGCACTTCCTCCTTTCCAGTCTCACAGTTTGACCCGCTCCCTTCCGCTGACAGGCAGCTGTCACACGGCCAACATGTTGTCCAGTTCCCGGTGTCTCTCCAGGAATATTGGTCGCTCCCTATCTGCGATCCGCCAGGTAAGCCAAAAGGCACAAGTACGACAGTAGGAGCTACGCCCGGTGAGAATCACTTTTGGCGGGCGTTGGTTTCGCTTCTGTCATCGCTAGCATTAGCTTTAGCATGAGCTCCGCCACTGTAGGCCACGGAAGAGGCCGTAACATTGTAAGCCAAGGACAGTATGACACCTTGCCTTTTAAGTGTTTAGTGCTCTCCGTGATGCACTTGTAATACGTTTTATGCACGAATGTTGCTTGTATCGACCGAAATGGTCTTCATATGTAAAACGTTTTGGTGGGATTGAAGTTCAACTTTGCATTACTCGCCAACTAGCAGTGACATGCTATTATCAGCTCACCTAACTTTTAGGTTATTCGGTTGGTTGGGTTGAACTTGCTTATTATCTTGACAAACGAAGCGTAAAATATAAATGTATTTCATGATGAATAGAAATGTTCCAAAACCGAAAGTGAATGACAGGGAAAAGGGGTTGGGGGGGGGCACCGGGCAGAATAGAATAGAGTGTGTTTACTGAATGTTAAGTTCGTTAAGTATTTTCGCTGCTTAATTCTTTGGACAAAATTTTGCCGGTCACATTGGTAAAACATCCTGTGCTTGTTTTCCTGCAAGATTGATTGTGTCAGCGTTAGCATCGTCTAACGTTTTACCTTTGACCCAGGGTGCTATTCCTGCCGTTTACTCCCACTGCCTTGTAGGTCGACCTCCCAACTGTCAACACTAATCATTGAAATAATTTACAATATTACATTTTGTCTGCCCCATTTTCTGAGCTCCTCTATTTACAGGGAAGTTCGTTGGGCGATATGGATCAAATTTCATATCTCGACATTTGTGACAGATATCTCTTACGATCAGGAAAGGCAAAGTATTTTCAACCAAAAGAATGTGGAAAGTCTCGTTTTTAGTCACAACGTACAGACAGTCATCAATATTAACAAAGTCAGCAATAAAAAAAAAAATTAACATTGTACTGTAACTCTAACAATGAATCTCCATTTTATGCTACAAATGTTTGTTGCGTATGTGCTGGTCAGCCATCAGAACTTGTAATCGCTTTTTGAGGCTCCCCATACAATATGTTCTCCTGTATCACATTTTTTAACCCACAAAACGACAGTGTGTCACGGAAACACACAGATTGCTAGAGAATGAGGACATGGGCGACAATGAAGACAAAACAGGGAAATATTGAGAGACGGGGCTCGCTCCCATTCACCTGAATGGACCTGGTGAGGTGTCAGCCACTCGTGGGGATCATTACTTCAGGCTTTGAGATATCTCATACACAGGTGCATATGAAATTATGAATCTGGTTAGATATTGTTACAAAACACAATATATGTGTATTATACACTAGGGGTGAAATGACAAGATAATTTATGGATAACAATGCCTTGGTATGCTTTTATCTTGATGTTGTTCCCGGCAGCGTGACGCTTCGTAACTGCTCACCTGACTTGTCTTCCCAGTCCTGACTGTTGTTGGGGTGTTTATATTTCTGTAGCCACGGATGTCAACGACATGTCTTCATCCCAGAATCAAGTTTAGTTGCTAAAAGTTGATGTTTTCTGTGTTGTATTATTGTTATTTTATGTGGAGTGTTTTGTAAAGCGCTTCGTTACAGCTTGGGAAAGCGCTACATGAAAAAAGATGTATTGTGTTGTTTCAAATGTGATTTGTCTTTGCATAGGGAAATAATGTGTTGACTCGCAGAGGCGCAGCAGGTATGTGTCAAGTCCACACTTGTGCTTATGGATTTTGTTGCTCTTTTGGCATTATTGATGTCTCACTGTCCTTTTCTTCGCAGCTATATCAACTAGCTACCCTTTTGCTGCCAAGAACACTATGTAAGAGTACACTCATTTTGAAAACCACACGATTTGAAAGGTAAAACATGTTGTCCCTAAAGCGTTGGAGCAAATGTTTGGAGCTCCTGCCATAGGATTTTAGTGGCTTTTGGGGGGAGTTCTTTTCAGAAGAGTTTCTCCTATCCTATTTCTGAGGGCTCTGATGTGGAATCATTTGTGGGCACGACTTCCTTGGAGACACCCGAAGTAGCATTGAGCCATTGGTTAGAGTGGCTTTAATTTCCTGGAGCAGTTTTGAGCATTGTTTTTTTTTTGTTTTCATTTTCTAAGCGATCATAAGCCGCCATAACATTGAAATAATTCCTTGCACAGCTTGGGAACTTGTTATACTGTTGACGGTTGTACTAACAATCAGTAATCAGTAATGCTGGCCATTTTTTTTCTTCCCCCTAAGAAGAGCGGTTGTAGTATTGTCTCTTTTAATCCCTGACAACTTGTATTCCCACATTGTTTAAGTCTGTAACCGTAGTGCACTCATGCGAACAGTTGCCATGTAAACAAAATGCCAGTTCCCACCAGAAGTCACACACAAAGCCAAGCCTCCTTCAGGAATAAGGTTGACTTGAAGATTTCACATCTTTATTGGTACCGCAGTAGGTCATGTCATGCATGAATAATTGTTGAATTTATTTTATACAAGTTTTAATATTATTTTCTCTTCTGAAGAAAATCAGATCCACGCTCCAGTGTCTTCCAAATCCAATACTTCAGGACCTCTGTTGCCTACAGTATGTCTCATATCCTATTCTGTATCTGTATCCTGTGTGTACATGCATACAGTGCTGCGAAATAGTATTTTCCCTCTTCCTGATTTGTGTTCTTTGCACACTTATTCCATCCAGAGTTTTCAGTTCATCGAACCAATTTTAAAGTCACACAGAGACTACCCAAGGAAATACAAAATGCAGTTTCTGAAAGCCAATTTATTTTATTGAGGCACAAGAAAAATCCAAACCTACCTGTCCCTCTGTGAAAAGTAATTTCCCTCTGATCCTAATAATGGGTTCTGCCACCCTTGGCGGCAATAACTGAAATCAAACATTTGCGATAATTGGTGATGAGTCTTTCACATCACTGTGGAGGAATTTTAGTCCACTCTTCTTCGCAGAATTGCTTCAACTCTGCCGTATTGGAGCGTTCTCTAGCATGAACTGTCCGTTTAAGGTCACACCACAGCATAATGAAACTGCGTTTTGTATTTCCTTGGGTTGTCTCTGTGTGATATTAAAATTGGTTTGTGTGTGTTACATATGCTATTCAGACAGAAATCGGGAAGGTGGAAAATAGATTTTCACGGCACCGTATGTACTGCATGATGAGAAACTATTGCTTTTGTTCAATTTAAAAAGTGAATCTCTTATAGGTTATCGACATCAAGTGAAATATTTTCACATTTTATTTTTTGATGTTAGGCGTTCGAATCTGGGCTCCGGCCTTCCTGTGTAGTTTTCATGCTTCCCCCCACCATTGAAAATGAATGCATGGGCCATCATCCTACAAGCAAACACCAAATTCAGAGAATTTTACTTAAGAAACTAACACAATATTTTGGGGGGAATTTTCTCTCTCAAATGTAGTTATTGTTGAATGTATGAGTCTCCCTTTTTGAATTGAACTACTGAAAAAAATATATATTTATACATAGCTACAAGCACACTGTACAATTCGGAGTGGATTTGGGACTGTACATCTAATATTGTCTTTGTGGCTAAGGAGATGAAGTCCTCACCATTAAGACCCCTGCCTTTGCGGAGTCTGTTACAGAGGGGGACGTGAGGTGGGAAAAAGGTAACTCATTTTGTCCTAGGCTCAGTAGTCGCTTGTCACGTGGGTTGTGTGGCGCCACCATTTTGATCGTGAAACAAACTTGTCTTCCTACAGCCGTGGGGGACACTGTTTCAGAGGATGAGGTGGTGTGTGAAATTGAGACTGACAAGGTAAGGGAATGCCCTAAAGACCACGGATAGCAAATAAAAGCACACAAATAAAGACCATTGATTATCTTTGTGACGGTTTAATGAAATCTTAAGCCAGCACCTTCATCATATGCAGTGGTGAATAGAAGTGCAGCACGATAGAAACTTAACAGTACTCTGTCTTAAAATTGTGTGGGTGACCTAGCAGTATGGGGAATAGTTTTCCAGATAAAGGTTTGAAATTACCTTCAAATATTAAAAGAATAATAATGTTCATGTGTTCTTCTTTCCACTAGACATCCGTGCAGGTTCCTTCTCCCGCCGCAGGGGTGATCGTGGAGCTTTTGGTTCCTGATGGCGGCAAAGTCGAGGGAGGAACGCCTCTCTTCAAGCTTCAAAAAGGCTGTGTGTACTTTATAATTTGAAAGAACAGCAATCTATTTATTGTCACTTCTTAGTTGCATAGCAATCAATTCTTCAATCACATAATGCTGTAATGGCAAAATGCACCGGATCCTCATTTTGCCGCATGTCATGGAAATGAGCGATAGGGTTGTGTCAAACACCGTATATCGCCCGCGTTTCAGCTTCTGCTGGCTCCTCTCGTTCGCATCATGAATACATGTTTTAGTCCGTCAACCGCGTCATCTGTTGCTAACCTAAAACCAGCTCATCAGCTCACCTTGGACCTTTCAGCTGGAGCTCCTCAAGCTGCAGCGGCCCCAAAAGCGGAGGCCCCGGCGGCAGCTGCCCCTTCACCCCCACCTCCTCCTGCATCTGCCCCTCCGCCTCCTCCCTCCACCGCTTTTGAACCCATTCCAACCACGATGCCCCCCGTGCCACCTGTGCCAACACACGCTATGGATGCCAAACCAGGTTAGCGCAGTTATATCAGAATTACTTCACAATTCCTGACATTTGTGCTATTGAGGTACTCGAATGCCTGATGAATCTTTTTTTTTTTTTTTTGGCTCTGTGGGCAACTGCGCTGGATAGCTTTGTGATGTTCACTGTTTCTTTGTGCCTTTTTCCACAGTGTCATCCATCAAGCCCACCGCACCGGCAGCTCCTGTGGTTGGAGGCGCGAAAGCAGCCCGCACTGAAAGCAGGGTAACCACAGAAGCAAATCATCCAGGGAGAACATTTTTCTCGCCAAGACTGGAATTACACACGACTGCCGAAACTTAGAATTCTGTTTCTGAATTCAGGTGAAGATGAACCGAATGAGACTGAGAATCGCCCAAAGGCTGAAGGAAGCCCAGAACACCTGCGCAATGTTGACAACCTTTAATGAGATTGACATGAGGTAAGAAGCTTTAATTGGTCAAGCGATATCCGTCCTTCC
>NW_017806239.1:397959-464706 GCF_001891065.2 Hippocampus comes | reverse complement strand
CATCTGGAGCCGAAGGAGGGGGTCAGAGCGTGAGGCGGTAGCATCTACCGGGGGCCCGCAGAGACCTGCGCCCTGAGTGGAAGGGCAGCCTCCACTGATAGGGGCTTTTATGTCAGCCCAATAAGATTTACACACTCTCGAAAGTGAAGATTTTTATCGCTTCTTCTCTCCTTTCTCACGGAGTCTGTGTCTTGGGAGGGGCTAATTGTGTTAGCAGAGAAACCCTAGAGCTTTACAGACAGGAAAACAAACAATTAAAAATCAAGATAAAAGTGGAAAATGAGCCAAGGTAAAATGATTTGTAACTTCTTGCAGGTTCTAACAAAGAGTAACTGGCAAACCCCGGCAATAAATAGTCCAACATTAGCATGAGGTGCTTGCTAGCGCCATCACCACGGTGACACTTGGCCGGGATAGAGAAATGTCGAGTGCTTTTTAAAATTGTCCAGCCCGAAAGCAAAAGTCACCACCAAAATTCCCCATTCAGACTATGTATGCTGAGCTTGCTTCGCTAAGCGTTTAAGCTTTTGTTATCAAGGCTTTCAAAGTCATTACATTTTGTTCTTGAAATAGCAGAATATTATTTTGAATAGAATTTTAACTCTCTCTTTGTGGCTCAATTAAAAGTCAAATTCATCTGTCACAGATTCATTAACCAAGGTAGAACACTTTCCACATGACAAAGTTACTACATTCTATATTTTTTTTTAAAAATGTTTTTATGGTAAATTTTGTCTCTTTAACTGTTAGCTACAATCATCAAAATTATTTTTAAAAATCCAATCAATACAATTCACTCTGTGTTGCGAATTTATGAGTTTCACTTTTTGAATGACTTAAATTGTGATCCCCGCGTTTTTTTTAAAAATGTTTTTATGGTAAATTTTGTCTGTTAGCTGCAATCATCAAAATTATTTTTAAAAATCCAATAAATACAATTCATTCTGTGTTGCGAATTTATGAGTTTCACTTTTTGAACGACTTAAATTGTGATCCCCGCATGTTGCTGGCGGTATGCCAGAACCTATGCCACAATTTGATACATTTCATATTTTATCACAAATATCTCTTTAGTGTTTAGTCCGCACATGTCAGTTTAACAAAATATTGACCTGTGTTGAAAATGGCTTGCTCTCTTTGACAATGTGAACGATTGATGCGTTCTTTTGAAAAGTGAGGACTTTGAGGGCATGTGGATTCCACCCAACGCCAGTGATATTTAAATGGTTTGAGATCTCTGTATTGTTGTATATTTGGGGGCTGCACGTGTTATTTACCTCCCCCCTCAATTGAGACGTTATCTTACTTTCCTTGCCTAGCAACATCTCTGAGATGCGAAAGAGCTACAAAGACGCCTTCCTGAAGAAGCACAACATCAAGTTAGGCTTCATGTCTGCATTCGTGAAGGCATCTGCCTACGCTCTGAGTGACCAACCTGTTGTCAATGCTGGTAAGGGCCTCACCGCACAAAACTGCCTGGCATCTCACTTTGGTTTGACTTGACTCTGTGCACGCTGCACAGTGGTGTCAAGTTGTCTTTCAATGTCATCCTCAAAACCATACAGTAGTTGCACTCTGTGTGACAATTTTTGTTCCCATGTTTGCTCCCTTTTCTTTTCCCAGTCATTGATGATACAACCAAAGAGATTGTGTACAGGGACTACGTCGACATCAGCGTGGCTGTGGCCACACCAAAGGTAAGCCAAGTGTGTGTGTATGTGTCACGCTCATGGTAAATGTTCACAAATTTTCCTTGTGACTTTTCCCTCAGGGTCTGGTTGTTCCTGTTATCAGGAATGTTGAGGGAATGAATTTTGCTGACATTGAGAAGACCATCAATATGTTGGGCGAAAAGGTGTGTTTTGTTTTTTGTTTTTCTTCAAAAATGTCTTGCGCAATAGCAGCCTCATCCCAGTGAATACATATAAATCAGTGACAGAAGCAAATAGTGTGAGGTTTGCTCCAGTACCAATATCCTAATTTTAAAACACATCACAATACAATGATGCTCATGTAAACGCTCCTTTGAAGGCTGTCATTATAGTCCAGACTGCTCTAGTTTTGGGGCTGTGTGTGGACATGATTTTGCTGCTGCTTCTCAGTTAACAGGTAGATAGATCTGTTCTTGAGGAATACTCCTGCAGGTGTAATAAATTTACTGTGTACAAAAACAATATATAATTGGTATATCATCTAAATGGATGAGTTGTTTTTCGTGCGTTAAGCAACTTAAAGGTGGAGAATGTCAAAGTGGCCCTTGCATCCTTTTCTTGGACACCCCTGCTCTAAATTGGCCACATGTATAACTGTGAGTGAGTACTTAGTTATCTTTGTGACTTGCTGGCAACCAGTCCCGGGTGCTCCCTGCCTCTCATCCAACAGCCACCTGGGATCGGGTCCTACTCATCTATGACCCTAATAAAACTAAGCAGTGTGGGAAATGGATGGATGATGTTGCGAAACAGGGTGCATTATGTAGAAAATGGCACTGTTGTGATAAAGCTGCTTAGCTCATTTGAAGTGTTATTTGAATGTCTGTTTGTAGGCCCGCAACAACGAACTGGCCGTGGAAGACATGGACGGAGGAACGTTCACCATCAGCAACGGCGGCGTGTTCGGCTCCATGTTCGGCACACCCATCATCAACCCGCCTCAATCTGCTATCTTGGGCATGCATGGCATATTTGACAGGCCTGTGGCTGTGGCTGGCAAGGTTTGTGTTCTCCATGTGGAAAGAGTTAAGAACTGGCCCCTATAGGTGTGTCGCAATAAATTTGAAAAGTATTCAGAGATTCAGTCCGCTGTATTATTTATTTATTTATTTATATTTTCTGTTGGCAGCTAGCAAAAAACCCACATTGACCAACTTAAGAAAGTGGAGTATTACACGAGCAACAATCAAAATGGTTTTTAATAAATACATTTGGCAGGAATTGGCCAAAATCTGCCTGCCCTTTGGGCATCCATTGTCCTTTGCGCGCCATCAGTATAGTATAGCATAAATATTACAAACTTGTCATTGTGATGTCTTGCAGTTAGTTCTACGCTTCACAGTGCATGCACATTAAGACAGCTGACCGTTCACCAAAACTACCACTTACATCTTTGTGGCGGCCATTTTTTTTAAACAACTCATCCACTTTGAATGCTCAGGTGTACCTAATATTGTGGCAGGCGAATGTAATGTGTAATTTGTGTACATCCTGAAGACTTAAAGGATGATTTAGAAAATCAGTGTTTGCAATTAAAGCAGCACTGCAAGTTCTGCAGTGCCATAAAGTACCACAGGGTGGTGCTTTATTCCACCTTATTATGAAATTCTGCACTTGCTGGTATGTTTCTGTATTTATAAAAAGGGCTTAAAATTGGAGCCAGAAAGTTAAATGAATATATTTTTTAATTATAAATTCAACATGATCAAAAATTAACTTTGTCGTGCAAGTTGAAGATTTTTGTTGTTGTTTTTGTTGGGACTCCACAGGTGGAGATCCGTCCCATGATGTACGTGGCCCTGACATACGATCATCGCCTGGTTGACGGAAGAGAGGCCGTCACCTTCCTGCGCAAGATCAAGTCTGTGGTGGAGGACCCCAGGGTGCTGCTCCTCGACATGTGAGCGCCCACGTCATCTCCAGGCCCAACTGACTGAACCGCCCCACACAACCAGTGGCTATAACCCACCCTATGGACATGACTCAAACGATAGATTTGGTTTTGGGGTTTTTTTGTTTTTTGTTTGGTTAACAGTTGGGTTGTGCAATATAAGGCTGGCAGTCATATAAGGGTTTGGTACTGTCTGAGGATTTTCCGGGTTCTGGTCATTAGATCAAATAGTATATCCAGTCTTGTATGTTCGCCATATGTAATTTTCTACATACAATGTGTTCACGTTATTATGAGATGACAAATCTAGGTTCAACATGCTTTCTGAGAGAATAAGGATGCGTTGAAACCAAGGAACACAATGTTATGTCCAAAGTGAAGAACTCTTAATTGGAGAATTGATGCTACTACACAACAATGTGGAGCGTTCTCCTCATGCTCTGTTAGAATATTTAAGAAAAAAAAAATGTTTTAATAAAAATCGAAATTATGGGACTTAATGTATGTGTGTGTTTGTGTCTCAGTGGGCAACAGTGAGGGAGAAAAAAAAAAAGCATTCCGTGGAAAGTTGCAGTTTAATTCATGACAAAAGTCAATGCATCATACTAGTTGAGTATTGAAGCTGCAAACACTTCGGAAAATACAGTACATCCATCCATTTTTCAAGCCGCTTATCATCCTGCCATATTTTCCTTTCACATCAGTTTGGCTTGATATGTGCAGTTTTAGTATCAAGACAGTTATATTAATACCTAAAGCTTAACTGTATTTATTATTTTAAAAGTGTGTGTGAGAGTTGTCTTATTCTCATCAAGAATGCATTTGGTAATTGGTTTGATGTTACTTTTCAACCTGCAAAGAGTTCTAGCCAGAAACTCCAATGGTGTGACAATGGCAGTATTCATTCTGAATGAAATGTATGATTCAAGTCAGAAATATTGTCTCATTTTCATTCTCTCCACTACACACACTCAGTATAATTACAGGTGTCCGAAAAGATTGTCAAATGTTACCCAATTTCATGCATGGTGATAATGGTAAATCTGCACGCATATAGAAAATAAGTCATGAAAATCAAAGGTTTACAATGTTCTGCAACTGTGTGTTGAAAGGACCTCATATGTGCTGTTGATGAGACTTCATGCGGTCATCACTTTTCTTGTCACAGTCAATCTTCTTTGGGAAGCACACAACGAGGGTTTAGACACATTTGGGTTACTCTTTTTCTTCTTTTTTTTTTCGTTTCCAGTGCATCGCAGAGGCATCTGCACCCAGCTAGCAGCTCAGGGCCTTCCAGGAGACACTGCTGAAGAAGGGGTGACACTTGATGTCGCTCACCCCTCCACCGCCACACCCCAGACGATAGCCTGCGTCAAACTGAAGTAACTGTGGAAACAGAAGCAAAGGTGTCGCCTAATCGATTTAGTCATTGTTCTAGGGAAAATTCTCTAATTTCACCCAAGTGGTCTGAAAGTTGTTTATTTATGGCAAATAATATATCGCTGGTCAGTTATGAAAGCGGGAGATGTGTGGCGACTGGCAGAACAATCGCTTGTTCTTCCGCTAGATGGCAGAAGGTACATAAATTAACATGTGCATCACTTTGACATTGATACAATAAAATAATGCAGGGGTGGGCAACTCCGGTCCTCGAGGGTTTTTGATATTTCCCTCTTCCAACACCTGATTCAAATGGTCAGCAACCTCTGCAGAAGCCTGACAAGAAGCCCTGTCTGCGTTCAACTAAACAGACCCAGAATTCACGCTAAATCCCTTTGTGGGTAAATTGAGATGAGATCATTATTTCAGTAACTACTCCGAAAATTTAGGGATAGTCAAATTTTGGGTGAAATTTCAGGGTCAACCTAATATACGAGGCAACATTTCCAGTTGAATTTAATTTGATCTTCTCTCAAATTCTGAATACACATGCGTGTGCAACAAAAACAGCAAGATGTGCGTAAAAGTAACCTCTGAAAAAGTTGCGTGGACTCACAAGTTGAAAGAAGGTCAAAGTAATTTCACTTGTTCAGGTTAAAGCTCATTTTAGGTTTAGTTGCACCAATGTATATGTGTTTCGTGGCATTTTTGCCTAATGGTGTGCCGTGATATGTTTATATGATATGTGCCAAGTGGTCTAAAACGGCTCTAATGTTCATTTCACTTTGGTGGCTTCTCGTCACGATTTCAACTTTAAAATAAATGCGTGTTGCACACCTCATGAAGCAGGGATGCAGCAGTGGTGCTCAGGTGGTCGGGGATGAGCAGCTGAGTGTGTGAGTTGATTCCTGTTGGGTGGAGCTGCCATAGTGGCTGAAGGCACAGAGAGCAAGACTATGCATGAAATTATTTATAATTAATTATAAATATAAATATGGATGTGCACTTTATATATCAATTTGCATATTACTATTGATGACACACTTAAGGTACAACCACACAATCGAATGAGATTACAAAGATAATGAATGACATTTCTGCTCCTTGTTTGACGTTTTGGAACATTCAAAGGTTTTGATGGGCTCAAATTAAGTTCCCCTCTAAAGGTTCGAGTGCATCTTCGAATCATTCTGAGATTTCACTTACCATTCCGGTGAGAAGTTCAAACAACAGTGCCCCCAGGCTCCACCAATCACAAGCTTCGGTGACTCTGGACACTCCACCAATTTCTGGTGACAAATGCAGCCGTTCACTTGGTGTAATGAATACATCTACACATGTGGACAAAATTGTTGGTACTCCACTGTTGTCTCAGGAAACAAAAATAGTAAGTGACATTAATAGTTGTAATAAATTAAAATGTAATGAAAATTAAGAATCAGACATTGCTTTTGGCACATGCCTTGCCAAAATGTTTCTTTCTTTTTTCTTTTTTTTTTGGGGGGGTGGGGGGGGGCGCTCGTCTGTCCATAAGACATTCTCTCAGAAACGTGTGCAGTTTGGCAATTTATTTTTTATGATTTATTTTCAACAGCGGTGTTGGCTTTTTGGCTTTGCATAACATCGAGCTGCTTGGACAGTCTTCATTTTCTGACGAATCTCCATGAGACGATTAGTGTGTTAACACATCATGTCAGCCACCAGCACCGTGATTGTAGTTGTCATCCTTGACATCGGTCATCGGACATCTGAATGATCGCAAGTCTTAAGACAACTGTGAGGCTAATTAGAGGACACGCCTTGGTTGAACATGTCCATATGGTCAAATTATTTTTAGTCTTTTGTAGGTGTACTATTCATTTTCATACAGGCCTGTTTCTTGAGTTTATTTAAAAAGTAATAATTGTCATAACATTTCCTTGACCCATAAATCAAAAGCAATGTCAAATTTTAATTGGTTGATTTTCATTACATTATTATTTTTATTACAGTTGTTGTTTCATTAAAAATTGGGGTGCTGATCATTTTGTCCATACGTGTCCATAACCGGAACAGAGGTTGAGGGCTACCTGGCGCACAGTACATCTGTTCCATGGCATCACAGTTAATTTCCGATTGAACCTCACTCCATTGTCCAAAAAAAGTCAAGCACGCCTTTCCTGTGTCAATATAAAACAATGCATTTTCAACCAAATCAAACTTCTTGCGCGCAATCCTCTGCGTGACACTCACCGTTGCTGGTCAGCAGAACGTTTCTTGGGTTGAGGTCCCGGCATATGATGCCCTGTTGATGAAGGCTCTCCAGAGCCAGCAGGATCTGAGCGCCCCACACCCGCACCTCAGATTCTGGGAGCCCCCAGCAGGTCCGACAGCTGGACTTATCTGAGGGTTTGAGCGGTAAACGAGGTACGTGGCACCATCCATCCACCTCGATGATCTGGTCATCTCCTTGCCACTCGGTCCTCACGGGTGAGCCCTCAGTCCTTTTTGGGGCCCCCACCACGTGAGGGGAGGGGGAGTAGCACCTCGAAGGTTGGGCCACATTTCCTGGACTGAGCAGCTCACAGGCTTCTTCCACACCGTCTCTCACATCCACTGGACACGTTTCCCTTGCAGAGAAAGGCCAGGAGCTTCCCTGGGTGGTCTGTGCTTCCCTGTGGTCCGAGAACACAACTTGGTCTGTGCTCCGAAGCACCACCACTCCATTTCGTTCCTCTGGGCTGGGACTGCTGCCGAAATGCGTCGCGTCCAAGTTTGTAACCTGGTCGGCCGCACTTAAAATGGATCCCTGATGAAAGCCCGGTCCATCCCAAGACGCTCTTCCGTGAATTTGTGTTTGGCAATGGAGAGGAAGATGTAAAATGGCCGGAGAGGAATTTAAAATATGACTTTTTGTGTTTGGAGAATCTGTTTTTATACACGAGGTCTGCTTTGAATGAAGTGTCATGTTCAAGACACCTTCAGTAACTGCATAGGGGTTTATTTGGTCACCTCTCAGTGCTGGATCTGCAGCCTTCCAAGCGACTTCAAAGTCGGAGCTGCACTCGATGAGTCCAGTTCCAGCTTGGCTGTCACTGAGTTCTGACATGACGTCCAGAGCTTGGCTGACACGAGCGCAAGACAAAGGAAGAGCGGGCTTGTCCTGAGTTCGAGAAGAGTGCAAGCACAAAGTAGGAGCTGGCGGATGGATGCGAGCGCTGACCTGCGATCTGGCGGGTCCAGAAAGTAAAGTCAGGCGGTCGAGCTTGCTGTAGAACGATGCGGCCGAACGGGAGTTCTGCAGGCAGCCCGTCTCTTCAATGTAGGAGTGAGTCCCGCAGCTGTCCAGACGCCGCTGGGTCTCGTCCCAAGATCTCGGGTCATCCACATCCGGGCTCTCGTCACTCATCTTGTGACCGCTTTCCATGCTGATGCTGCGCTGGTACTCCGTGCAGATTGTGGGCGAGGTGTAGCTGCTCTTCATCTTGTTGTTGTGTTGGCCAGGTGTGATGCATTCTGGGTGTTCCTTGGCTCTCTCTTTCCTCAGCTTGTGAAGTTTAGAGAAGAGCCTCCCACCTTGGGGGGGAAAAAAAGGCATTGGACTTGATGATCCTGTGTGTTTTTTTTTTTTTTTCAACTAAACACTGTAAACTAAAACAAACTTTTTAAGACGCAGTTGATATTTTTTTTCCTTACCTTTGACATGTTCAAGATGGAGGTAAACCGTGTCCTCGCTGACGTAATACCTCAGCAGCTTCACCATGTACGGCACTCCTTGAGGGATGATGGTCGGCTGCTCCCTGCTTTCCCAGCTACACTTCATCAGACTCTGCAAAAGCAAAGGCAAGACATCAGCTGCACTGAAAGGAAAACATGACTTTTTGTTGTTGGCTTCAAAAACATGGTGGGGAGTAATAAATACTTGGTTACTTCTATACTGAACCAACCCTACTTGTCACTATTTAATGACCTTGCTACACTCACTTTTTCTTAAATAAAATGCACACACTGCTGAGTTGACATCAGTCCAGTGAGTTGTTGTTTTTTTTTCCCGAAATTATTGAGTATGCTGTAACTTGCAGTAAAACAGTTGCAGTGATGACTAAAAGAGGAAGGAAAGAAGGAAGGAAAAACAAAGCATGGATAGAAATCAAGAATATTCTGCAGAATGTCAAAAGATTTCCACAAATGATAAATTGAGGCAATTCTTGATTGCTGATATTTCACCTTTAATCCAAAAAACTGGCACATCTTGATTTTTCAGATTTAGAACCTACAAAGTAAATAGCCTTATCAGCTTCAACAAGCAAGAAAGTCCAGTTGCATCGATTGACTTTTAGGGATTGCGATGACCTGGATCACGAAAGAATCTCACCGGAATCCCTCACAAATGGAAATCATGAAAAGTTTAAACCAGTTAAAAATCACCCGTCACTGGAGAAATCAGGGAGCATCTAATAATCCAAAGCATACTCCAAATAAACAGCGTAACTCAAAAATAAACACCCACCTTTACTACGAATGTCTCTTTATTAACCATGCTTTGGACAACTAGGACCTATATGCAAGGAAACCAAAAAAAAAGTATAAATATTTTTGTTTGCATTCAACAATACAGGGATTTTCAGGTTAAGCGTCCTTATTGATCAACAGAAGCACCACTGATTGATTCATTTACCTTATCGCTGATGCCCACCACCTTACACATCTCCAGATCCTCCATAGGAGAACTCAAGTGTCTTACCGGACGGAATCTCAGACTGCTGTAGCCCTGGGCATACAAAGAAATACAGCAGCTAGCTTACATTTACATTCTTTGCCACATTGTAAGTTAATAAGGCTCATGTATGAAACTGCATCAATGATAAAGACGTTAGCTAGGGGATGGCGGAGTCAGTGAGTAAAAGGAAACTACTGTATTTTCAAAACAATTGACAGATTGTCATTGGCATACATAATCAGATTGATGGCTTGAGCTAAGTCGTATCGCTACGACCTTCTCTTGCTATGGTCTTCCCTGTCTTTGGCACTCTTTGGCACACTGGTTGAATCCAGTTCGGACTGTGGAGTCAAACATTGTTACATGGGCTTGGCAAAGCCCATTTCCCTGTGTGGGTGTGGCTAAACTAGAAGAAGAACAGGAAAACATTTTTAGTCATACCCCTAAATGAGAGTTTCCTTTCCCGAGGTTGTCCTGCAGATGCGTTATGAAGATTTCCTCAGCTCTCTTCAAGTACTGGGTTGTCTTCCTCTTCACAGCCTCCCGACGCTCCTTGTTTGGGTCCACTGAAAGATGAACATCAACGTCAGACTCAAATCTAGCATTGCTGCTGACTGTGTGGATTTGTCTAAGAAATGGAACAATACAACAAGCCTGTCCTCAATGAACCTGTTGATCTTTGTCCAGTGGGAGTTCTGATTTTTAACTTCCCATTTTTAATGTGGTCTGCATGTTCCAGTCACATGTCTTGCGCTGGACAAATATTATTTTTAATCTACCACACAGTCAGAGATTGATGATGTCATAAAATGCACATGTGCAGACAAGTACTGTATTTTCCGCACTATAAGGCGCTTCGGAGTATCAAGCGCACCTTCAACGAATGGCCTATTTTAAAACTGTTTTCCAATATAGGATGCACCGCATTTTAGGGCGCATAAAATAGAAGCTACAATAGAAGCTGCGGTTGCGTTTTACATCCACTAGATGGAGCTACGCTAAAGGGAATACAATACAATACAGCATTATTTATATCAGCTTTCACAACCGCTGCAGCTGTAACAAAGCGCTTTACAGAATATTTAAAATACCACGTCCAAGAAATGAGAACATTGATATCATTTTTAACTCGCTACATTATCCCGATAACCTGGTAACTAATTTCTTTGTAGCTTTAAGTCATCGGTATGGTTAGTTTTTACCCCATTTGGGAGAAAACGCTGGACCCAACATACCGGGTCAAATCCGACGCTAACCAGCATTGTGACACATTGTGATGATTTACCAATCAATTAGCTAATAAAAATATGAACATGGTAATGGAATAATGATACAGTAGAAGAATATTTCGCGGTCGAAATGAACTTACATTGAACGCCATTCAACAGTAAGTCCACCCCATTCTTATAATAACTGAAAGCTGCCTCGTAGTCCTCGTTGACCTCGCTGTCCAGAGCCATGCGAATCTGCTTGGCTGCCTCTACCAAGTAATCACGCTTCGCCATCCTCACCTTCTTTAGGGCCCGTCAAGGTCCAGTCGAGCCTGAGAGCAGTTTGAGAAGTATTTAAGTCAACGGTAATTGCTACTATTTTTGTCCCCTTAACCTTAGAGCAGGAAGTGGATATTGAATCATTCATAGGTGAATATACCTGCATGTTTCAAACTATACGTGAGTGTGTGAGTGTGTGTGTGTGTGTGTGTGTGTGTGTGTGTGTGTGTGTGTGTGTGTGTGTGTGTGTGTGTGTGTGTGTGTGTGCGCGCGCGCGTGTGTAGTTTTCTTGGAGGCTCACCTTTGCTTCCTGGTCTCATGGAAAGCAGGACACATCTCTGCTAGGCGCCACTGGGTGGGCTCGGTGTGGTTCTTCCCCCAGTGACCTCGAAGTTTAGGCCTCTGTGACAGAGCATGATCGACTGGAAAAGTGGAAGCAAAGAGTTAACTCTCATTTGTGCAGACAGGAAGTAAATTAATAAAAACAAAAACAACTCCCTTTGACATAAAGAGTAAATATTTAAAATGTTTCATCATCAAAGCATTATGAAGACTGAGGCTCACCATTGTAGACAACCACATTGACAATGTTTTACATTTTACAGTATACATGCAACCAAGAAGACAAATAAACATTGTAAAAAATAATAAAAATCATTAAAAAAAAATCAAAAGGTATCAGGGAAATATCGAAACTGAAAATCAATTGCATCATGGTGGTAACGTATGGCATTCTTTTTCTCTTAAATTTGCCATGCACAAGCCTTACATCCTCATGGTAGGCGGCGACATCATCATCTAGTTCCTCAGCCATCATATGCTCAGCGTGCATTGAAACATAGCCCGGATCTTTAACGTTCCCCTGTGACAATAAAAAAAACAACAAATACCACATAGAAACGACGAGAATGCACAAATAAATACAGCGTAAACTATGTGATGAGGCCGACCGTGTGGCTTAGCAGCATCAGCATCAGCCAGCACACAACACACTCTTCCGAGGAGGAGCGGAGGAGGAGAAATTGCATGCCTGGCCTCCGATTTGCTGAGCATGATGACACGTTCGGGTACCATTTCACACGCAAGCACTCTCTTCCCCCACTCTCATCATGCCGGATGCTGTCTGATTTAAAGAGACAGTGTTGTTTTCTTGAGTGCATTGAATGATGGCCTTGTCATTTTTTCACTTTTACTTCCAAACTAAATTGTATTGGGCTTCGACAATAGCATAATCCAGTGTACAGTATGGATGGTCAAATAGTATATTTCCTTCATGTATGTGCCATCCATTATGAACGGAAGACTCATATTCAGATTAAAAAGTGATGGGTGCTTAGTACCAGATGGAACTAGGCTGCTCCCCCGCTTCACCCCCCTCCCGCCCCACCCCCAGTGGAGGGCAGGATTACAGAGGGGCAGCGGTAACCTTGTATGACTCACACGGAGGCGAAGGAGGGGAACACAAGGAGGATGCAGCTGCCTTTTCCCAAAAGTCAAAAGAGAGGGGTCTGGTCTATGGACCTAAAAGCTCAGTATTGATTAGCGTTTGTTGATCTCATCATTTTTCAAGCATTGCTTTTTGTCGGCACGCCAAGGGGATAGCACAGGGGGCGGCAACCCAAAATGTTGAAAGAGCCACATTGGACCAAAACAACAAACAAAAATAAAAACCAAATATGTCGGGAGCCGCAAAAAATTAAAAGTCTTATACATATATCAGCCTTATAACATACATGGCAATGGCGAGTGATGAAAAAAGCGGAAGGGGTCGGCAACCCAAAATGTTGAAAGAGCCACATTGGACCAAAACAACAAACAAAAATAAAAACCAAATATGTCGGGAGCCGCAAAAAATTAAAAGTCTTATACATATATCAGCCTTATAACATACATGGCAATGGCGAGTGATGAAAAAAGCGGAAGGGGTCGGCAACCCAAAATGTTGAAAGAGCCACATTGGACCAAAACAACAAACAAAAATAAAAACCAAATATGTCGGGAGCCGCAAAAAATTAAAAGTCTTATACATATATCAGCCTTATAACATACATGGCAATGGCGAGTGATGAAAAAAGCGGAAGGGGTCGGCAACCCAAAATGTTGAAAGAGCCACATTGGACCAAAACAACAAACAAAAATAAAAACCAAATATGTCGGGAGCCGCAAAAAATTAAAAGTCTTATACATATATCAGCCTTATAACATACATGGCAATGGCGAGTGATGAAAAAAGCGGAAGGGGTCGGCAACCCAAAATGTTGAAAGAGCCACATTGGACCAAAACAACAAACAAAAATAAAAACCAAATATGTCGGGAGCCGCAAAAAATTAAAAGTCTTATACATATATCAGCCTTATAACATACATGGCAATGGCGAGTGATGAAAAAAGCGGAAGGGGTCGGCAACCCAAAATGTTGAAAGAGCCACATTGGACCAAAACAACAAACAAAAATAAAAACCAAATATGTCGGGAGCCGCAAAAAATTAAAAGTCTTATACATATATCAGCCTTATAACATACATGGCAATGGCGAGTGATGAAAAAAGCGGAAGGGGTCGGCAACCCAAAATGTTGAAAGAGCCACATTGGACCAAAACAACAAACAAAAATAAAAACCAAATATGTCGGGAGCCGCAAAAAATTAAAAGTCTTATACATATATCAGCCTTATAACATACATGGCAATGGCGAGTGATGAAAAAAGCGGAAGGGGTCGGCAACCCAAAATGTTGAAAGAGCCACATTGGACCAAAACAACAAACAAAAATAAAAACCAAATATGTCGGGAGCCGCAAAAAATTAAAAGTCTTATACATATATCAGCCTTATAACATACATGGCAATTTTCCGCGGATCCGCGGAAAAATGCCATGTATGTTATAATGAAGGCAACACATCCTGTATGCATCAATATTAGCTATATTAGCTTACTATCAAAATGACTCAGTTGGCTTCAAATACAAAATGAGCCTTCATGATTAAAGGGTGCGTCTGGAGAGCAGGGGTGCACAACCTTTTCACACGTAAGATCTACTTTTCGATCAACCAACCTCCCCGCGATCGACCCGTTAGCGCACCCGCGCGCAGCACACGAGCACTCACTTACGCACGCCTACGCACGCACTTACGCACGCCTACGCACACACTTACGCACGTATGCCATTCATGAGCAACGGCCGCTAAGATGAAAGAGGCATGATGCGACGCACATTTGCAGCGTGTTAACTATCGTAGCTCAAGTGTACTGTTTAAAAATGCTTCTATCGGCCCTCCAGATTCCCAGTCTTTGCCAGTACCCTCGGTGAATTGTGCATGAAACGCTGTTTTTAACAGCCACCTGACTGACATCGCGCCCTGCTAATTGAAACGTGTGTCGCAGGCTATGACGCAAATCCTCGTTGACAGAAATGTCGACATTTCATGTTATTTATTCTACACTTTTTTACAGCATTGGAAAACGTTCAGAATGTTTGTGTCATGTTTGTCCTCTTACGGAAACCCTTTTAAAACAAAATATATATATATATTTCCCTCGCCCATCTTTTTCAAACATTTATGAAAAAGCTCCAACGAGCCACTAGGGGGCGCTAGAGAGTCGCATGCACATCAGCCTCATACAGTATTTCTGAGGGTTATTACTGGATATTAAAGATAGTTTTGCTTTAAAAAGTGTTGTGTATCGATCTGTTTCCTAATTATTGTGAGAGATAATTTTTGTGGTTTTCGTCTTCTTATAAATGTGCGTCATTCATGATTAATGACACACAATAATAATCACATTATTTCTCGTGACGTAAGATCCCATTTGTTTTTTCAGAACTGAGCATCAAACTGGTCGGCCTTCACATTAATCAGTACCCAAGAAGTAGCTCTTTAACCCTTTCAGGGACAGCGGTGACTACAGTGGACATCTTATCATGTTACCAGGTTACAGGATGCATGAAATGGTGAATAAAAGTTCAGTAAATGGGATAAACAGCGGAAGCAGTGCAAAACATGACATTTATCTTTCAAATTAACTGCCAATTTGGAAAATAGCAGTACTTCCGCAATGTCTTGGCATCATTTCATTCATTCATTCATGGAATCGGATGGATGAATCGCCTCAAATTGTTTGAATGCTTGAATCTGATTTTTTTTTAATTGAGGAGAAGACAGGAAACGTGGGTAGGCTTGCACCGAGCAACAGACAGATCAACCACATCAATCACAATGCAGTCGATCCCAAAGAAGGGAGCTACGCCATGTCAAACTTCACATAGTAGGACACGTAGTAGCCGTTGTTGTACATATAGAGGAGCTGATCGGTGGGATTGTAGTCCAGGCTGGAATATTTCTCCTGGAACTTGGGAAAGCGAATGCTGAGATGTTTCTCCTCGCCACTCTTGGTGTCAAAGGCGTAGTAGATCTCCTCCGTGTTCAGGTCCACAGCTCTGGTGGCGTACATGACTCCACAGGCCATGAAAGCGTTGCCCGTCATCTGTTTGTACGCGGCCGTGTTCCACACATTCTCAATGCCAAAGCCTTTCTCGTCTATTTTTGCGATAACTATTTTGCCTTTGCTCTCCTCAGAGGCATACAATACCCACAATCCTTTTTCATCTGCTGCAAAATCCAGGTTCTGGTAACTCGAGTAACTGTATGAGAAGGCCAGGCTAGCAGTTGGGATCACTCTTGAATCATATGCGCCATTGGTCAGATTGTACTTGCCCATGCTAAAAGGCGAACTTCTCTGATAATAAACACTGTTGCTATGAATGATGTAATTGTTACCGTAGCCTCTATAACCAGCTGGAAATTCAATGTATCCAGATGATGACATCAGAAGCAGGTGTTTATAGTCCGGGTAAAAATAGAAGTGACTTGTTGTGGTACTACTGTACCCACTGTAGAAGTACATGGACTCAGAACCTTTAATGGGTTTGGAATCCTTCCCCCATCCGCCATAAATGTAACCTGGCTGCAAATGAGAGTTCAGTTGGCCAACTATGGGTTTGCTGAGTCTCACGATTCCTGTGTGATTGCAGTTGCCTGGAAAATAAAATAAAATAGCGTTACAAAGTCTGACTTTTTTCATACTCTTTTTTTTTTGTAGATGCAATGTGACGAGCTGTGACGGACCGATATCTGGTTTTGAGAACTCCTGTTCCTTCTGGCACTCCTCCAGCTTCTTCCGCAATTTGACAAACTGGAAGCGAATCACTTCCAGGTTGCTCTTGTCGTACGTCTCCAGTTGGTTCACAATGAGAGTCATGTTGCGGATCTGGAATGAAAAGTCGGTGGAAAGTGAATTTTTTAATCACACCGGAAAAGTCATAAAGTTCTCAAAGTTCAAATTTGTTGAGATTTTACCCATTACTTTTATTTATAGATTTATAAACACACTTTTTTATTATTATTATTTTTTTTTTTTTACAAATGCAACTGTATCGGTATTCTGATCCAAAAAAAGTATTAGCAGCGGTTGTATACCCAGTGGGAAAGGAAAAAATATATATCGCTTTCACCTCGGTATAGAGAGAGTCAAACACGGGTGAGGAGGAATTGAAGGCATCTTTGAGCTGAGACACCAGAGATTCAAACTCTCTGAGCTCAATTCTGAGCAGCTCAAAGTCCAGTTTGACGTAGTCGTCAGCACTTGTGCCCATGATGGTGACTCTGTCCAGCAGCCCTTTCAGTTCTCTCAAGTTGGACTCCAGCTTTTCTTCGTAAGAACTTATCTACATCATTAATTAGCAAAGAAAAGGAAAGACACATCAGTGAGATAGTTCGTACTTATGCTTATTTAGAATTAGAGCTACACTTAGTTTCTCTAAAAATATGACGGGTGATGTCAGTAGTTGTCTTTTTTTTTTTTTTTTTTTTTTTTTTTTTAGAATATTGCTGATGGAAGCAGTCAAAAGTTGCAACATGATGATTATATTGATCTCTAAATTGTCCAGTTGCTGACACGACAAGCCTCAGAATGTACTGTAATGGATGATCATTGAGCGAAACATATTCACTCATTAATTCTGTGGCTTGTTTGACAACATATCAATGCTGTGTTGTTTTTGGGAGAACTGATTTTTTTTTCATGAATGCAGGAACATGTTACACCACATATTCTTGATAAGAGAATTGTGTGTGTGTTTTTTTTTTTTTTTTGTCTTGCTCTGCTGAGATCTAAAATGCAGTACGCCCAGGTAAGACGTCATCGAGATCTCGCACCATACCTTGTTCATTTGTATCTGCACTTCCTGGATCAGATCCTTGCTAACCTCCTGCATGTGCTGCAGCCGATCAGCAGGGAAGGTGGTGTCAGGCAGGAACACGTGACAAACACACTCACCCAAACTTCCCACAGACGACGTCACATTACCAGACCCCCAGTCCTCCACTGGCTGGGAAAAGTTAAAAAAAAAAATCAAAACAAAACATGTACAGTGATGACACTCAAGTGAAGTTACATGTTTTAGTCGGCGTCACTTACAATCCAGGCCAAAGCCGAACTGATGATTGGTAGTAGCAGGAACAGAGTGAACAGCATCTTCACCTCCCAAAGTGTCTCCTTGATAGCTTGCCGAAAGCCCTTTTAAACAAAATCTCTTATCAGCTCAGCGTACACATATTCTCTCTTCCCAAATTTATTGAGCTGCCCGAAACACAAGCGCAGATGTTGGTTCACACAGAATCGTTTGATGACAGTTTGACCCGGTAGTTTTAATGTTGTCACAGGGGCGAATGAGAAAATCAGCACATGGAGAAATGACATCTGATGTTGATGTTTAAGGTTTGGTTTGTTTGCTTAATTTAGTGCATACATGACGACCGGAATGTCCCTTTAATTGCAGTCGCTTTACATGTTTAATGATTAAACTCACAATGGTTGTTCCTGCGAGTATTTATCTAAGGATGTTGCCATCACATTTTCACTTGACTACATTTCAAAATCTCATTTAATCATTCATTCATTTCAAATTCATCTGACCTAATATTATGCTTATGGCAGCCTTTTATACTGAAAATAATTAACACTCATTTAACATTGTCAGTGCTTCTAAGCTTTTGAAATAACATGAAGTTTTGAATAAAATGTGTTGTAATGTTATCTTTATTCATTTAACTTTAGATCTGCGTTTCAATTCTTTCTTGAGTCCAAGGCATTTTCCATGAGAACAATCTCAGAATGTCAATTAAGAAAAAAATAATCAAGTATGGAGGCTGAAATAATGACACGTCTCCATGAACGCACACATTTGCTTACTCAGTGTGGAAGTTGGGCCTTTGCTGGAAAATGGGGAGTTGAACAAATCTCGCCATTTTGGGGGTAAATTATTAGAAAAGTATGTTTCGCGACTGATGAAAATATTTTTTAATTGAACCAAAATGATTTTTACAGCGATCCATGTTACACAAATCTGTGGATGTGACTTGGAAAGAAAAACATTTTTCTTTTAATGGCGATGACCGTATGGTGGAAAAATTCATATTTTTTTTAAGAAATGGCATCTCCACCGTAATCTGCAGAAACCATCAATTAGATCATCATTACATATTTTGTGAATCAAAATGATTCTGTGACTAGGTCTGAAGCGTTCCTTCTTAGTCTTGTATTTGATAATTCAAAGACAAAGCAACGAGAAGAATGAGTTGGTCGTTACAGACATTTGTCATGTTTATTCATGTTGACACAGGATGCAAAAATGTAAAATAGATTCATATGTACAAACACACACACACACACACACACACACACACACACACACACACACACACACACACACATATATATATCCTCTATAATTACAAATATACAAGAATTGATTTCATTACATTCAAGAATGTACAATCAGAAAGAAGAAAATCATGATCTTCTCTGTGACATCATTGTGACCGGTAAATTCTCGTCTCTCATTCGATTTTTTACAAGTGTTATCTCAGTGTCTGTTGCTGTGTCTGGCAGTTGAGAGACGACAGTCCAGGAAGTGCACAAAGGGAGTCCCTTTGGGTGATGGGAAAAGGTCTGCGTCACGGGCTTGTAGGTGCCGCAATGCCATTGCTTCGCTTTCACTGCCGTCACGGACCTTTTGATTTTGTCTGAAACAAAGTGACACAAAACAAGAATGGAGATTCAATGCGAGATCGGTTTGTTATTGATTTGAGTGAAACATGAACTCATTTACTTTGTATGTGTGGCTGAAACTGTTCACATGGTTTCGCAAGTTATTTGAAAACAATTATTTGGTCTTTTGCGGGTATGAGAAACATTTTCTTGAATTGAAAAAAAAAAAAAAAAAAAAGCAATGGTTGCAACTAATGACAGAAAGTAGACATGTGATGGGGCCGAAACTGAACTTTCAACAATGATTTCGTATTCTAATTCATCTCAATCCCTTACCTATGAAACTGGCTAATGCTGGCTCACGGTCCATCTTGGCAGAAAGCTTCTCTTGAAGCATTTGCGGCATCTTACCTGTAACATGCAGCAAAAGCAAAGAAATTAGATCTCAACAAGATTGAGGCTGAGAAGACGATCAGCTGAGTTATGTGCATTGTTACCAATGTGGTGGGCGTTCTCTATAAAGCAGTGAAGGACATCCCTCTCCAGTTGGAGGCGTCTCTCTGCGTTGCCGTCCATCTTTGTAACTCCTCCGGACTGGAGGAGGGTGGGAGCCAAGACTAACGACAAGTTAGCGGAGTCCATTTTATTCTTTGCACTCCTGGAATCAAACCCAGAGAGCAAGGATTAGCACACTGAGACAAAAAGTCCTTCCTGAATCAGAATCACAAAAATGTAAGCACCTCTTGGACACTTTTAGCAGGAACTCGGAGATGTGACGCATGACACTCTGGCTTGCATCAGGAAGGACGCAAGAGAGCAGCATGGTGGCGCAGGTGCGGTCCTCCTTGGTGGGAAGATGCTGTGCCTTGAGGAAGGCCTCCTGCATCTTGGTGGGTAGCACCGGTTCAGGCAACTCCTTGAAGAACTTCTTCACCAGGCCGGCCACGTCACAAGGACGACAGGCAGACAGGTACTCCTCACCAGAATCCAATTTTTTCTGGACATACACAACAAAAATTCATGTCTGAAAGACCTTTCATAGGGTCAGCGATGCTAAGCGAGAGTACAGTCAACCAATCACTCACCTGCAGTGTCTTCAGGTGAGCAAGAGAGCCAGATACTCTAAACAGGCCCTCTGTGTCGACATGCTCCAGCAAGTTCATGCATGCATCCACCAGAAAGCTAGAAGAACAGAGATATGTTTCATACTTGCAATTTGACCAATATTCAATGCATGCAAACGACTGTATTCACTTACCAAGGGACACTCCCATACTCCATCTGAGAACACGGCAAGCACTCCAAGGGCACACCAAAGACCTTTGTCTGAGAACAAAAAAGGGCAGATGGAGAGCTCGATGAGAATGAATCTGAAATATCCTCAGAAATATTGAAACGGCAATAACTGTAACACAGTGAAAATGATCATGTCGCCAGCCACAACATTAACTCTTACGGAATCTATATATTTTACTTATGTATTTTCGAAATACCTGACAATGATTCCACTGTGTACTGTGTACAAGAGCTGGATCAAAACGCTGTCTTTGCAAATGATTCATTCGTTACTGAAATTTATAGGAGTCTCACTGGATAAAACGCATCTATCGATCGCAATTTCGATCGCAATCTAATTATGAAATATTATTAATATGTGTTATTACTCTAGGTATGACGCAACTGCATAACGCAATCGAATATGTTAATAATGAACCGCGCTGCAACTCTTGTTATTTCACATCGGATTGGAGGTCAAAATTAAATACTGTATTAGTTATGACCTTGTACTTTTTTATGGAAAATGAGACTGGTAACGTTTTCTCCAACTTACCGACTTGGTTGCTGTCGACTCATACCGGACTTGTTTTTTTTCGTTCCACTTCTTGACCTTGATGCCGTAAGCTGTACGGAGATGCTGCCCGGCCACTTTTCGAATCGCTTTTCTTTCTGCGACTGTCATTTTACCCTCTTCTTTCGAAACTATGGAGTAGAGAAAAAAAGATTCCGAAAAAAATCAAATTAGCTTGCCGTTATGAAGACAAGATGGCAAGTGGCCTTCAATACTGATCAGGTCGGGTGCCGGGGGGCGGTTTTTTTTTGGGGTGGGGGGGGGGGGGGGGACAACAATAATACCAACAAAATATTTGGATATGCCACGCAAATAAAACTCACACTCACAAGTCGAAGTTAACGTGTAAAACGATGTCGATTTAATCAATCTACTTGATAAAAGCGTCCGTGTTTTCTGAAGTGCGACCAACTCCGTCGCCCTGCTGAGCTCTTTTGATTCACGGCCGCGCTCGAAAGCTGTTAAGCATGCGCACATAGCGATTGGCTGGGCCAATTTTCCACCTTTTCACCAAACATAGGTAATTTAATCTCCAGTAAACTGTCAAATTATGCCGTCAAATATGAATAAACTGTGAGAAAATTAAGCAAAGTACATCGGAAGCACGGGTGGGCTTGCCGTTGTGAAGACAAGATGGGAAGTGGCGTTCAATACTGCAGTCGCCAGGCTAATGTTAGCTGGTACTTGCAGGAAAAACAACAATAATACCAACAAAATATTTGGATATGCCAGGCAAATAAAACTCACAACAAACCTTCACAAGTCGAAGGTAACAGATCAAGCGATGTCGAATTCACCAATCTACCTGATGACAGCGTGCGCATTATCTTCAGTGCGACTGCCCTGCTGAGAGAGCTCCTTTGGTCACGGTGCGATTGGCTGAGCCAACTTTCCACCTTTTCGACAAGCATCGTTCATATAACTTCCGGAAAAAGGTCAAATGATGACGTCAAATATTAATATGCTGGGAAAAAATTCAGCAAAGTACATCGGAAGCAGGAGTGGTGAGGTTAAGTGCAATCGTTTTATCACTCCTGTGGATGCATTCAATATAAACACCACTAGAGGGCAGTAAAAGCCCCCGTCCACGATTTTGCGAATTCTGCAGTTGCACAGGAAACAGTACAGTATAGGTAATAGCCTTCGCATTAAATTCATTTATTCTGTTTTTTATACACGAATTGCAAAGCGTCATCGTATCTAATGTGCATTTATTGTGTGCGAACTATGGTGATTTTACTGTTAAGATTTTCTTCATAAATGTATGAAAAAAAGGATTTGTATTTTGTGATGAGGGTATTGATATTGTTTTTCTTTTTTATGCATTTCTCTTTTTTTAATATTTATTAGGTGAATTCCTGGAGTTTCCATGTGCTCCCCGTGCCTGCATGGCTTTTCTCCCACATTCCGAAAACATGCATGGCAGGTTGATTGGGCGCTCCAAATTGTCCCTAGGTGTGATTGTGAGCGCGAGTGGTTGTTCGTCTATATGTGCCTGTGCCTGCGATTGGATGGCAACCAGCTCAGTGTATCCCCTGCCTACTGCCCAAAGACACCAGGGATAGGCTCTTGTGAGGACAAGCCGATTAGAAAATGGATGCCTAAAAGGACAACCATAGCTTATCTGTACCACTTCATTGATTCACTTGGCAGAAGCCTTTTTATTGCTTATTCATGTTTCATTGACAGAGCAAACAACTTTGTTGATCATGCTGCAAGGTCGTGAATGCAAGATGACAAACCAGGAAGTTACTGTACTCTCACAAGGGCTTAGTTTTATTACAACAGAACATATATATACAGGAGACGGACAAATCCAAGAATGAATGAGGTGCTTGCGTATTTAGAAACATTTTCCTGTGGACCATATATGTACAAACACAGACACACACACAGACACACCCACACATATATATTGGTTATTAAATAACCTCTATAATTACAAATATACCTCTAGAACCCCAAAATAACCTCTATAATTACAAATATACAAGAATTGATTTCATTACATTCAAGAATGTCCAATCAGAAAGAAGAAAATCATGATCTCTGTGACATCATTGTGACCGGTAAATTCTCGTCTCTCATTCGATTTTTTACAAGTGTTATCTCAGTGTCTGTTGCTGTGTCTGGCAGTTGAGAGACGACAGTCCAGGAAGTGCACAAAGGGAGTCCCTTTGGGTGATGGGAAAAGGTCTGCGTCACGGGCTTGTAGGTGCCGCAATGCCATTGCTTCGCTTTCACTGCCGTCACGGACCTTTTGATTTTGTCTGAAACAAAGTGACACAAAACAAGAATGGAGATTCAATGCGAGATCGGTTTGTTATTGATTTGAGTGAAACATGAACTCATTTACTTTGTATGTATGGCTGAAACTGTTCACATGGTTTCGCAAGTTATTTGAAAACAATTATTTGGTCTTTTGCGGGCATGAGAAACATTTTCTTGAATTGAAAAAAAAAACAAAACAAAACAATGGTTGCAACTAATGACAGAAAGTAGAAATGTGATGAGGCAGAAACTGAACTTTTAACAATGATTTCGTATTTTAATTCATCTCAATCCCTTACCTATGAAACTGGCTAATGCTGGCTCACAGTCCATCTTGGCGGAAAGTTTCTCTTGAAGCATTTGCGGCATCTTACCTATAACATGCGGCAAAAGCAAAGAAATTAGATCTCAACAAGATTGAGGCTGAGAAGACGATCAGCTGAGTTATGTGCATTGTTACCAATGTCACACTCACAGGTCGAAGTTAACGTCTAAAACGATGTCGATTTAAGCAATCTACTTGACAACAGCGTCCGTGTTTTCTTAAGTGCGACCAACTCCGTCGGGAAAAACAACAGTAATACCAACAAAATATTTGGATATGCCACGCAAATAAAACTCACACTCACAGGTCGAAGTTAACGTCTAAAACGATGTCGATTTAAGCAATCTACTTGACAACAGCGTCCGTGTTTTCTTAAGTGCGACCAACTCCGTCGGGAAAAACAACAGTAATACCAACAAAATATTTGGATATGCCACGCAAATAAAACTCACACTCACAGGTCGAAGTTAACGTCTAAAACGATGTCGATTTAAGCAATCTACTTGACAACAGCGTCCGTGTTTTCTTAAGTGCGACCAACTCCGTCGGGAAAAACAACAGTAATACCAACAAAATATTTGGATATGCCACGCAAATAAAACTCACACTCACAGGTCGAAGTTAACGTCTAAAACGATGTCGATTTAAGCAATCTACTTGACAACAGCGTCCGTGTTTTCTTAAGTGCGACCAACTCCGTCGGGAAAAACAACAGTAATACCAACAAAATATTTGGATATGCCACGCAAATAAAACTCACACTCACAGGTCGAAGTTAACGTCTAAAACGATGTCGATTTAAGCAATCTACTTGACAACAGCGTCCGTGTTTTCTTAAGTGCGACCAACTCCGTCGGGAAAAACAACAGTAATACCAACAAAATATTTGGATATGCCACGCAAATAAAACTCACACTCACAGGTCGAAGTTAACGTCTAAAACGATGTCGATTTAAGCAATCTACTTGACAACAGCGTCCGTGTTTTCTTAAGTGCGACCAACTCCGTCGGGAAAAACAACAGTAATACCAACAAAATATTTGGATATGCCACGCAAATAAAACTCACACTCACAGGTCGAAGTTAACGTCTAAAACGATGTCGATTTAAGCAATCTACTTGACAACAGCGTCCGTGTTTTCTTAAGTGCGACCAACTCCGTCGGGAAAAACAACAGTAATACCAACAAAATATTTGGATATGCCACGCAAATAAAACTCACACTCACAGGTCGAAGTTAACGTCTAAAACGATGTCGATTTAAGCAATCTACTTGACAACAGCGTCCGTGTTTTCTTAAGTGCGACCAACTCCGTCGGGAAAAACAACAGTAATACCAACAAAATATTTGGATATGCCACGCAAATAAAACTCACACTCACAGGTCGAAGTTAACGTCTAAAACGATGTCGATTTAAGCAATCTACTTGACAACAGCGTCCGTGTTTTCTTAAGTGCGACCAACTGGGGGGGCAACGACAACAATAATACCAACAAAATATTTGGATATGCCACGCAAATAAAACTCACACTCACAGGTCGAAGTTAACGTCTAAAACGATGTCGATTTAAGCAATCTACTTGACAACAGCGTCCGTGTTTTCTTAAGTGCGACCAACTCCGTCGGGAAAAACAACAGTAATACCAACAAAATATTTGGATATGCCAGGCAAATAAAACTCACAACAAACCTTCACAAGTCGAAGGTAACAGATCAAACGATGTCGAATTCACCAATCTACCTGATGACAGCGTGCGCATTACCTTCAGTGCGACTGCCCTGCTGAGTGAGCTCCTTTGATTAACGGCTACGCTCGAAAGCGGTTGAGCATGCGCACGGTGCGATTGGCTGAGCCAACTTTCCACCTTTTCGACAAGCATCGTTCATATAACTTCCGGAAAAAGGTCAAATGATGACGTCAAATATTAATATGCTGGGAGAAAATTAAGCAAAGTACATCGGAAGCAGGAGTGGTGAGGTTAAGTGCAATCGTTTTATCACTCCTGTGGATGCATGAAATATAAACACCACTAGAGGTCAGTAAAAGCCCCCGTCCACGGTTTTGCGAATTCTGCAGTTGCACAGGAAATAGTATAGGTAATAGCCTTGGCATTAAATTAATTTATTCTGTTTTTTATGCACGAATTGCAAACCGTCATCATATCTAATGTGCATTCATTGTGTGCGAACTATGGTGTTTTTACTGTGAAGATTTTCTTCATAAATGTATGAAAAAAAGGATTTGTATTTTGTGATGAGGGTATTGATATTGTTTTTCTTTTTTATGCATTTCTAACTTTTTAATTTTTAAATTAGGTGAAATATCCAGCAGATTAAAGAAGATCGTGACTGGAGTTTGCATGTGCTCCCCGTTCCTGCATGGCTTTTCTCCCACATTCCGAAAACATGCATGGCAGGTTGATTGGGCGCTCCAAATTGTCCCTAGGTGTGATTGTGAGCACGAATGGTTGTTCGTCTATATGTGCCTGTGCCTGCGATTGGTTGGCAACCAGCTCAGGGTATCCCCCGCCTACTGCCCAAAGACACCAGGGATAGGCTCTTGTGAGGACAAGCCGATTAGAAAATGGATGGCTAAAAGGACAACCATAGCTTATCTGTACCACTTCATTGATTCACTTGGCAGAAGCCTTTTTATTGCTTATTCATGTTTCATTGACAGTGCAAATAACTTTGTTGATCATGCTGGCAAGGTAGTGAATGCAAGATGACAAACCAGGAAGTTACTGTACTCTCACAAGGGCTTAGTTTTATTACAACAGAACATATATATACAGGAGACGGACAAATCCAAGAATGAATGAGGTTGCTTGTGTATTTAGAAACATTTCCTGTGGACAATGGAGGGTCCTGCCTCATCGTATTCCTGCTTGCTGATCCACATCTGCTGGAAGGTGGACAGTGAAGCCAGGATGGAGCCACCGATCCAGACGGAGTATTTCCTCTCAGGTGGGGCGATGATCTATGATGAGGGAAAAAAAATATGACATTTCATGTTTTGCAACTTTACAGAATAGTGACAACTCACCCCCCACACCCCAAAAAAGGAAAAAAGTTTTTTTTTTAAACCTTAATCTTCATGGTGCTTGGAGCCAGAGCTGTAATCTCCTTCTGCATACGGTCAGCAATACCAGGGTACATGGTGGTACCACCGGAGAGCACATTGTTGGCATAAAGGTCCTTACGGATGTCAATGTCACATTTCATGATGCTGTTGTAGGCGGTCTCATGGATACCAGCGGACTCCATCCCTGAGAGATGACAAGCGCAACATATACGTTACTCTGTATCAATCACGCAGAAAAAAAGAAAAGAGAAACAAAAGACAGGAACTCACCAATGAAAGAGGGCTGGAACAGGGTCTCGGGGCAACGGAAACGCTCGTTACCAATGGTGATGACCTGCCCGTCGGGCAGCTCGTAGCTCTTCTCCAGGGAGGAGGAGGAGGCAGCGGTGGCCATCTCATTCTCAAAGTCAAGAGCCACGTAGCACAACTTCTCCTTGATGTCACGCACGATCTCACGCTCAGCTGTGGCACACAGTGTTTAAGTTTAGGAACTACACCTCTGCGTCATTAAAACAATTAAATAGGATGAGTGGACTTACCAGTTGTGACGAAGGAGTAGCCACGCTCAGTCAGGATCTTCATCAGGTAGTCAGTGAGGTCACGACCAGCCAGATCCAAACGCATGATAGCATGAGGCAGAGCGTAGCCCTCATAGATGGGGACGTTGTGGGTCACACCATCGCCAGAGTCCAGCACAATACCTTTAAGAAGTAGAAAACATCCCGAATTTTATTGACTGACAAATAAAAGTCCACTCACTTGAAGTATGCCTTACATCAGATATGATTTCATCCTGCCAATAGCAAGTTGCACATAGCTTGTCGGAGTGGGACTAACACCTCTTGTTGATAGTCGGGGAGGAATCCTCCCATATTTGACACAATAAGTGTGAACATTTCTCACTTTGCCACCATTTTAAGTACTGGACCCGTAGTATTTGACTGTGCCTAATAAAAGAATAATCGTACTCACCGGTGGTACGGCCAGAGGCGTACAGCGACAGAACAGCCTGGATGGCCACATACATAGCGGGGACGTTGAAGGTCTCAAACATGATCTGCAAAATAAGGCCAGCAAAGTGATAAAAAATTATTCACAGAGTCCCCCAAATGACATAATTCATCAACAATTACGTTTACTGTATTGCCTGCCTAAACTAACACATTTTTAAATACATATACAGAAGAGGCAGCTTTTCGTTAAAATGCAAGTGCATTCCACAATTTATCACCTTAAGTTTCAATATTTCGTCCCATCTTTCGCCTTTTAATTTAATTTTCAGTAATTTTTTCTAAACTTGTCAAGGCATGATAAAACGAGCCAATAAGAGACTGTCGAGACAGAAAGTGTGACTCAACAATCTAGCAATCATTTTCCCATATGTGCCCATTTTCCCACTTTCTTGGTTGGTTTATTGAACTTCAGTTAAAAGGAAGTAACTGGATAGCTCAAAAGACAAATCAAAGGTAAATATAAATGCAATGGTGATTTTCAAGAAAACCGCCGCCAAAGTTGACGTTCTCACCTGCGTCATCTTTTCTCTGTTGGCCTTGGGGTTCAGAGGGGCCTCCGTGAGCAGGGTGGGGTGCTCCTCAGGGGCCACACGCAGCTCATTGTAGAAGGTGTGGTGCCAGATCTGATTGGCAAAAGACAGCAACCGCTCTCAGAACTGAAACCATAACAGCAACCTCTTCCTCGAAGTACGGCACTTTTGTTAATAATAGCTGTGCCAATTGTGGTCAGCTGTGAATTGTGGCGGCTCGGGAAGGTCAGCTGCCACGAATGCCGTTAATGACCATCAATGTCAATCCACACCTTCTCCATATCATCCCAGTTGGTGATGATCCCGTGCTCGATGGGGTACTTGAGGGTCAGGATACCTCTCTTGCTCTGGGCCTCGTCACCGACATAGCTGTCTTTCTGACCCATACCCACCATCACACCCTGCGGACGGAATCATTGTGTTCAACTTTCCATCCTTTTTGATCCACAGCAAAAAAAAAAAAAAAAAGACCAGTACATGGTCAAGTCAAGCAAACCTGGTGGCGGGGCCTTCCAACAATGGAAGGGAAGACAGCACGGGGAGCGTCATCTCCGGCAAATCCAGCCTTGACCAAGCCTGAGCCGTTGTCGCACACAAGGGCGGTAGTCTCGTCGTCGTCACACATGATTAGGCTTTACTGGAGTGGTCTGAGATGTGTTTGGAGAAGAAAAAGACAGTTATTGGATGAATGGCATGAAGTGCCTGCCAGCAATATCCGAAAATTTTATTAACCTAATAATGTGACCCAACACTGGGGTTTATATTTAGGCTGTTAATTAGACATGCCCCTGTACATGCCAGTATTTTGATCTGGACCTTATTGCAAAACAGCTGTGATTAAAGTCCTGTAATAATATGCACTATATATGATCATACTATTTAGTATTTATTTCTTTTTTTTCTCCATTTGGCTGACTGATGAACATTTCTGTTTTACTGTTTCATGACCTTTAAAATTATTTTTTACATGATACCTGTATATGAAGTATTTTCGCATTTAGGGATATAATAAAAATGTGTACAATTTCTTTTTGCAGTCTGATTTTTAAAAATAAAAACGTTTTTTTTTTTTTTTGTTTTTTTGTTTTTTTTACTGTTGGACAACGGGTCACACATACCCATAAAGAAATGAAAAAAGAAACACAAGGCGGGTTCATTAAAGTTTAAATATAAATACAATGAAAATCACAATAACAAGTACTGTAAGTAGTAAAATGAAAAATGTTTACATATTGCATACACTTGGAGTCTTTTTATAACCTTCTCCCTATATGGCCTTGCCAATCCGTCACTTGTTCAAACCAAATGCGGCCCTCGAGCCCATACATTTGCCCACCCCCGTTGTCAAATGACTGATACGATATCTCTCCAAGATTGTTCCTAGAAGCTGCTGAGGTAGCACCAAAAAGGGTCATAAGAGAGAGACCTGTGGTCTATTTTAGGCCCGACCCCCCTCACAGAGGTTAACAGGGTGAACACAAGTGACATTTGGATCCTCTACCGCTATTTCGGATCTGCCAGTATCCAGCTGTTGTCTCACTTTGACACTTTTGGTTTTACTACATCAATCTAACTACCAATAAACTCTGTTTATGGGTGAATATGAGCAAGCCCATTTGGCAAACTCTTTAACAGCATATTGTGAAATTTGGCACCTTGTAATGAAGAAATAAGCGGAATTATCTGTGATGTAAAACACTTCAGAGTGTATCGGGAAATTTCGATCGTGAATTTCAATCGTTAATTTCACCCTAGCAATCAATTGCTTCAGATAATCGAATTCAAGCATTCTATTTGGTGATCGAAATGGTTACAAGATTAAATCGCCATCATGCAACCCGTGAACTCAATGAACACAACAGCAAAGAAGACTGTTGTATTAAAAAAATCCATGAGGTATACTCACCAAGGTGCACTTGAGGACGGATGCTTCCACTGGGACAAGGACAGAGGCTGAGTGGAGCCCCTTAAATAAGACCCAGACAAAGTCCGGGACCAGGGGGTGTGTCTGAAAGTTCACACAAATCCAAATAAGTGCCGCTAGAAAAGAAATCTACAAGCCAGACGGAAGGGAGTGTTTGGCAAATGACTGCTTCACAGCCAAATTATGCTCAGTTATCATCACAGATGCAAGGCGATACAGACCAGAAATGTGAGGAGGAGAAAACACTTTCCCTCCTTTGATAGAATACAACGGGAATATCATTGGTAAGTTTCAAAATATGCAGAATTGCAGTTAACAGGATATTAACACCCCCCAGTTATCAGATGATCTCCAATGTCCAGTTTGTGGAATTCATTTTATCAACTGCAGACACAGTTTTGACCAGAATTTTTTTCTCTCTTTGCTCATGAATAATCTATGAAATTATTAAATGCATTTTTTTGAACTAGGACACGAGCATAGTGGATCCTTGCCTAACTATTTAGGGACGGACAGTGTAAATTTAGTGCAAAGTAAATTCTTCACTCTACTCATCTTCACTATATTACCGCTAAATAGGATGAAATGTGTGTGTGCGTGGGGGGGGCAACAGAAAATTTATAAACACACACACACGTATGAGTATATAAATATAGATATATATATATATATAAATAAATGAAAAGACTCAGATTTGAATAAAGTGGTATTTAAATGTGGGCTCTTTGTTTTGTTTGTCAAGTGGATGATCAAGAGAAATATTCAGAATAGTAAAAAAAAATAGAAATGGCATTTACTGGTTTAGCAAGGTATAAGGAAAGATCCAAAATGTACAAGCATTCTTTGAAATTTTAGGAGCAAAGTGTAACCATTTAGGGGCACTCCAAAGTCCTGCGAGTTCTAATTTAGTTTTATAAAAGAAAATTACATCCTGTGAAATTAATTCAGGACATCCCTGCTTCATAAGTTATTTTGATCCACAGTGTGTGACTATAGAGTTGCATGTTCCTCATGCCCACCATTCAGGCTCACTCTGATGACACAGTCAAGGCAGCGCCGCTGGTGTCTTGTTAAGGAGATGAAAACATTGCATGTGCGAAAACCATGCGGCTGGTATGTGCGCTGAGCCTCAGCCATGCGTGCAACAGCTGATGGTAAAGCCCGAGTGTGCTCGGGCTGTGTGTGAGTGGCTGCCGAGAGTTTCAGTGCTGCGCCCTGATTGGCCCAGCCTTCTCCTTCTAGGGTTATGCTCAGCAGCAGAGTCATTGATGAGCAGCCACTGAGGTTACTGAGCCGCCGGTTGCCAAGATGAGCTCCATATTTGTGCCGCCCACCAACTGATTATTTTCTTTGATGTACAGTGAACCTTATGAGGTAAACTTCTTGCCTCGGGGAGTGACACAACCATTCCCCCCGCCGAATGCAGAAAAGATATAATTCTTCTGGTTTGCAAACACTGTACTATAACAGCATGTATATACTGTTGAACTGTCTGTAGGTTTTAGTCATTTGAGAGATGAAGACGGAGGCATAAAGACGTTACGTAATAGTGGGAGAGATGTGGTAGCATTGTTTGGTCGTGACACCACCAGCATTCCTTTCCAAACATGCACAGAAGTTCATTGCAGTGTGACATGAGCTTCTCATATATATTTATAAGGATAGTTAAAGAAAATAAAAAAAAGTTCATTGCGATTTAACGAGGTCATTCTGCAGAACCACTGCTTATTTTTGCAGTATACAGTACAGGACATTTGAACCATAATATTCATGAGCTGTTTTAAAAAAAGTTCACCAGGTTAATTTATATGAATACAAATAGCCATTGCCATTCGCTGCTGTGCACAGCTTCCACCAACATCACGGCTGCGAACAGAGTGGAGCTCGTTTTCAAAAGCAGTCCGTGTTGCCAAATTACTGACGTTCTCACTATATTTAGCAACTTTTCCAAATGCTCTCGTGACTATTTTTACCCCCAAAAATGAAAAATTGCTGATAAACAGAAAACAATGTTTGAATGTTTGAGTATGGCGGAAGGCAATGACTGAGTCTATTGACAAAGTCATTGTACCCATTTAAGACATCGCAAAAGTATGAAGCTTTTGGAAAAGTCATCAACCTAAGGCCACCAGATAACTTTTGTTCTGGGGTATTTATTTGAAATGATGTGTCTTTTTTTGCTCTGGCGTATGAGTGAGCAGTGAGACACCAAGTTCGCCAGGAGAAATGATAAGGCTTTACTTAATAGGCCTGAAAACTATGAACCCCAAATAATGTTCGTTCATCTATTATTGCCAGCAACGTGGAGTGACAGGCAGAACAATGAAATGCTATTTTGCTATAAGGTATAGTACAATTAATCTGTGTATCCGACGGCTGCCATTCATACAGCACAGTAAAGCGAAGGCCACTATTTGGGGGAATCGGGTAATTTGGCATTCCTGGACTCTGTATTATCAGTAGGCTACATGTTGACGTTACACATAAACAAACAAATGATTTCCCTTATAATGACAAATTTGAGCTTCTTTAATTTTTCTTTTTTTAACAAATACAAAGCAAACAAAGCATTTATATAAAAAATACAATCACGTAACCAAGTTCAACACGATATAAGTCGTCACACAAACCGAGAATTTTGCAATAAAATATTGCTGTCAATGACATGGGATTCTACCAAATATCTGCTAATGTCTCTGGTCTGCAAGCACATTTCACTAAAGTCACGAGGAGGCCGCGGCCGCAGTAGAAAGGAAGCACGCTGCTTTTCGGTCTACAAAATAGCCGTGAGGATGACGACTGGTCCAGCTCTGCTCTAAAGCATGCCGGTCCAGCTTGTTGAGGCCCTGAGAGCAAAGACGCAGGTCTTGGACCAGCTCTGACAAAGCGTCCAGATCCTCGCTGTCCAAAGGCCCCGACACCTGGCAACCTGAAGGTGGCGCAACAAATGGAATTCAACATCTACATACTATACTTTTCTCATATCTATCTATCTATCTATCTATCTATAGATATAAAAAGAAGTTACCTTGGAGGTTTAGAAGAGTCAGCGGCCGATGCCCTTCTCGGAGGGCGCAGAGGATGCTGTGGAATCCTACTGAGGTGATGGACGGGTTTCCCGACAGGTCCAAATTCACTAAGCTGGGACATACAGCCAGACACCTAAAAAACAAAAGGACGACAACCGGTCAATTTAGACAAAGGCTACATAAAAGTGCATATATGTTTAGTTACTCAGGAACCGTATCTTTTGGCTGAAGAAAGTCAAATTTTAGACTATAGAGGGGACGTGGTACAGGAAATGAGTTATCTTGACTTAGGAGTTTAATTCATTTCTTGACAAAGCTTGTAACTCAATTTACCATGCCATTAATTCAAAAGACCAGTATAGTTTTCTTTCATGTATCTGTATTTCAACAAAACAAATCAACAAAAAAATAAAATAAATACACCATAAAACTAAACACCACATGATAAAAGTGATCCTGATAAAACTTACAAACTTCCTCTTGCATTTTGACCGAAGCATGGTAGAGAACTGTTAATGTGACAATTGGGAACCATTTTAAATGGTGAAAATAAATGCATTTCTCCTTTGATAGTTCTAAAAACTGAACTTAAGTACCTCTAAATCAATAAATATGATGACAATGAGTGGACAAAATTGGATCAAAATTTTCACATTTTCCAGAATTAAAAAAAAATACATTTTGTGATATTTGTGAGTGGGCTGCGATTGACTAGCAAAGAGTGCAGAGTGTACCCCGCCATCCCGTGACCTGAGGTGAGGACAATGCAGTAGAAAAAGGCTGTATGGATGGTTTTGATCGGAAAGCTGTGAACCCAATTTACATATTCATCCGATATTTCACAAAAAAAAAAAAAAAATTATATATATATATATATATATATATATATATATATTGCAAGGTTCCATATACCGCTTACCCTCATTAGGGTCACCGTTTGGAACTTATCACAGCCAACTTTGGGGCGAGAGGCTGAGTCAACATGAGAGTGACTGCCAGCCAATCACAGATATTGCAATCTTGTTTGTGCGACACGTAAAAAAAAAATATCATTTTGTCCCCCACAAAATTGGATGAATTATCACCAAACCTGGCCAAGGTGGATGCACTGCTGTCGGTTAAACCATTAGCTGCCAGATTGAGATGGGTTAGTGAAGAGTTATCCTAAGGGAGAAAAAAAAACATGTTTTTAACCCACATCATTAATGTGTACATTCTAACATGTAGATCTTACGTGAATAGCATGGGGATAACTGTTTCGAGAACAAATCCAAATAAATCAGTAACATTTGTCAACCCAATTATGGTGCAGCTTTACTTCATGTTAGGTCCTGCGAGTGCATGTACCTGTGACAGGAGGATGGTGAGGTGCTTCAGTGCCGGGTAATCGGTGGTGCCCCTGCGCACAGCCGACAGGTCCAAGTGTGTGAGCGTGTGCAGAGGCAGCGTTTTCAGCACGAGCTCAAATCCGGTGGATCCCAGCGCATTGTGGGAAAGACACACAGACTTCAGGTGGCCCGTGCCTGAGGTATTAGCAATATGAATAGTATATTCATTGACTGCGGAGACAGGCTTGGCTTGTATCCGTTTATAGGACAAATGTTGCCACCTGTTAGGGCGCTGGCAAGGAGCAAGCGATGCTGCTGTAAGAAGCGAGAGGTCAGTTCGCAACCACGCAGAGACAGCTCAGCCAGGAGCGGGCAGGCGGACAGGAGTGAGGACAGAGACTCTGATATACTGTCACCCAGCGGGTTCAGGCTGAGGTTCAACTCCTTCAGACACTAGAAGAATCGTCAAAGGTTTCCAACACTTTGATAAATCACTATTTTAGTAACATGTACATTATCTTTGGTTAGTTAAGTGTGAATGCCTTTCCCGTCATACAGAATGCTATTAGTGTATGTCAGTTGGGACTCATTAAATTAAGTAACAACAACAACAACAACAACAACAACAACAACAAAATAAAGAAACAGAAAAAGGGGGATGGGGGCAAAGTTGATTTAAATGATTTAGTCCAGGCAATTTAGTCTGGCAAAAACTGTAGGTGTTTTCATAATGCTGTATCATGAGTGTAATAGCTGGAATGTTCTGAACTCCTGCTTCCATGCTCCTGTCAGAGCAGAATAATGCTCCCTCAAGGAGATGTGCCATAGGAAACTCCTGATTGGATGGAACTCAACTTGTCATGTTTGCCTTCTTTGAACAGTGAAGCGTTTAAGAACAGTTGCGATTCGGCCTCACTGACCTGCACACCGTTCAAACTGAGCATTATTAGCTTTGGGAAGTACAAACCCCTTTAAAGTTACTCTGGAGATCTTTAAAATGTGGTATAATTTGAATTTAAAGTGAAATGTCCTGGAAAAATATGCCTCAAATGTCAAACAAAACTTGGAAGTTCCAATTATGATCATGTGGGACATCATCCATGTCATTAATACATCTTTACCTTAAAGCATCTAAAATTAACTTTAGTGGGTTTTTCTTTTTCTTTGAATTTTGTGGTTGAAGAGGGCAAACTATGGCAGCCATAGATCTGGAAATGGGACTTAAATATCAACTATCTATACAGACATGTGGTTTATACTTAATAAATGATAAAATATTTTACTCCACTCCATAATTTATTACAACAGCGTTACCTACAAAATTCCACTAGGTGACAACGCCACACTGTTAACATCTTCCTGTTCCGTTTTCATTATGTCTGTTGGGTATCTTAGACAGCTTGAGTAATTTCACTTAAATTTTATTTGATTATATGGTGGTTAACTCTTCTTCATACTTTTAGAAGCCAGCATCATAAAATGGACTGTGCCACAAAACTTTCATCACAGTCTGGATCAGAGCAGTTACAAAAATGCAACTTACTGGAAACGCCGGATGGCTGAGTCCTGCTAAGGTTTTTGCTGCTTTCTCAAGCCCCTCTCCTGTGACCTGATTAGCTGAAATGTCCAGCACACAGAGGTGTGGCATGGTGGCGGCACTGGTGACCAGCTCAGTGACGAGGTTGGCGTCGAGACGGTTGCCTGACAGGCGCAGTTCGGTGAGGCTGGCCTGCAGCTTGAGGGCACGGAGGAGAGCGGCGAGGGAAGAGGAGGCCAAGCCGAGTCCGCACACCAACACAGAGGATCCCCCGTCCTGCATCTCGCACAGCCGACTGACGCGCCTGTTTTCCTCTGCAAGGACACACACGCGCACAGGCTTAAATACGTCTGCCTTGCCTGATATAAAGAAATCCCCTCAAGAAACAGCATCGTCAGAGATTTGAGAGCAAAAGACAGGTTCGCGACAGGTTTGACACGTCCAAACAACTTCACTTCAAGCAAAAGTTTAACAAACGTATATTATTTGGTGACAAGCAAGCTGGTTCCCCACTTATTGCATTTAATGACGCCCTAGATCAATCGTGTCGTTTCTAGATGAGAGAAGTCGCACACGCATAACCTAACAACTACGTAGTTGCATGGAGTCTTAATTTGAACCCACACAAGCCGATAAATAATGGAAATGTATTACTTAGCATTGAACAAACCAAATGCAATTCAAACAGAGGATGATTTCAACAAATTGCTCGTATTTGGCTGCCCAGGCAATTTTCTTTCACCCCCCCATGATTATTTTTTTTTTGCTTTTCCTGTGTTTTTCAAAGATGGACCTGTGCTGCAGCATGAATGAATATTCTGAAATTGGAAAAAGGTAATGAAATACAGATGGCTATTTTATCGGGAGAAAGAAGGTAGAGATTTTGTTTTGGATTTGTTGATTGACTGATATATTTGATTCTTCTGCTTAAATCTTGGAAAAAAACAAAAGATAATACTTGAAGAGACCCAACTATTTGTACCATATTTTCCGCACTACAAGGCACACCTGAAAGCATTCAATTTTCTCAAAAGCTGACAGTGCGCCTTTTAATCGGATGAGCCTTATATATGGATCAATATTTCAATTTCTTGGACGCAGTATTTTAAATGTTCTGTAAAGCATTTTGTTACAGCCCCAGCGGTTGGGAAAGTTCTATATAAATAAAGCTGTATTGTATTTGCTTTAGCGTAGTTCCATCTAGAGCGGGGGTCGGCAACCCGCGGCTCCGGAGCCGCATGCGGCTCTTTAGCGCCGCCCTAGTGGCTCCCTGGAGCTTTTAAAAAATGTTTGAAAATGGAAAAAGATGGGGGAGTGAAAATATATTTTTTTTGTTTGAATATTTTTTGGTCCAATATGGCTCTTTCAACATTTTGGGTTGCCGATCCCTGATCTAGTGGATGCATACCGCAGTCGCAGACACTGTTGTAGCTTCTATTCTATGCACCTTATGATGAGGTGCACCCCATATATGAAAACAGTTAGACCAACCATTGAAGACGTGCCTTATACTTCGAAGCACCTTACAGTGCTGAAAATACGGTATACAGTATGAGCATTTAAAAGTACATTTTATATAAGTGAATTAGGATATCTGCGCATGTGTGTTGGTTGCTCACCGACTGCCAGGCTGATGCACGCCTTCTTGTAGCGCTCCTGTAGAGGGGGGAGGTCCCAAGACGACACCTCAGCCAACACCTGCAACATCAGTCTTGATCAGTCTTCATGTTGTTCGGACAAAGACGTTATAATGCGGTCCGAACCTCCTCGTTGGTGTGCAGAATGTCCAACAGAAGGTCATGCGGGGATAGCTGAGCGCCATCTTTCTGCAGCGACAGGCGAGGCAGCAAGCCACACTTTTGGTAGTAACGCTGTGCTGCCTGGTCACAGAGCCACGACACCGTGCAAGATTTTGCTTCGCTGCAGTAGACGACGGATTAACAACACTACATAAACTCAACTAAATGTTTTTTGCTGTTTCATCAAACCTTTGCGGAACTGGGATGAGGAAGATGTCGTCCTGAACTCTGACCCTCATCCTTATGGGTGGAGGCAGTGACATAGGGGTGGAAAGAGCCGGTCCCTGAATCAGAGGCTGAATGAACGCAAAATGAAAATTATTTAAAAATGTAGCTGTCATTGCAAGTGTGAATGAATTATTTATATGCGCCCTGCGATGGCTGGTCCCAGCTCTCCCACGACCAGAAGGAGGACAAGCGTTACAGAAAATGGACACTGTTTAATTAATATCTCGGACTGTGTCAATCAAAACTGAGCACTTTTATCTTGGAAAAAAAAAATTACGACATAGATATGATTTTGTACATTGCAAGTATAGTTGATGTTGTGACTGGTTCATGTATGAAGATTATAACTTTTTTTAAAGGCAAAAAAAAAAAAAAAAAAAAAAAAAAAAGACCATTTGAATAGTTGCGTCAGTATGTAGCCCAAAACTGACCTGCATGTGTATTGAATGAGGTGGGGGAGGGGTCTCTGGTCTTGCGTCATCATCTGTCAGGGTGGGGCTATGTGACCTGTTGACTTCTCGTCTGCCCAAACGGACCATGCCTGGCATCTGAGTCATTTTCACTTGCTGAGGCTTGACTGAGGTGTTCCTTTTCACAGTGGGCCCCCTGGTGCTGGATGGTGGAAGTGTAGAACCTGAAACAAGACAAATATTGAAGAAACTCCGGACACAATTAAGAGATGAAATATGTTACGGGTTCTCACTCCTGTGGGACATCTGAGAGTTTGGCGCTCTCGCAGATGGAGATATAGTGTTGTCCCCACTCGCTCCATTCTGCTCAACTCGAAACCTCTTCTTTTTGGGCTGACTTTCCATCAAATCATTCTCCAGCCAGTCATCATCCCGATAGTCCTCCTCGGGAATCAGAGCTGATTTGCTGCTGGAGGAAAGGCGAGACAAGGTGGGGAAATGAGGTTGTGTTGAGCAGCCTTGCAGGAGGGTCCTCGCGCTGCCCAACCCTCGGATGGCAGTGTGGTACTCGTCCTGCGCAAAGACGAAGGGAGCAGGCGGATCGTGCCCACTTTGCCTGCCGGGGTTGGTCAGTGAATCAGCCCCCTCATTTGGCGTTGGAACTTTTTGACACTGAACTGCTGGGACTGAGAGTCTTTGGCGGACCGGATGAAGGGGACTAACAGGGCTGTCGGAGTCACTGTCATCTGAAGAACTGGTCTTATCCTGAAAACAAAACAAATGCTGATTTACCGAAATGCAGAGAGTACTAAGTGTTTCCTCATAGCCCATATTATATTGTAGATTATATTGTAGACTCATGGCTGAGAGGATAGGAGAACCAACTGCACAATTGTTATATTGTATTCTACCACTGATCACTTGACCTCTGCTTGTTACTCTCGCATTGTCTCACAGCTGTCATTGTTGGTACTACCACACAATGGTACCCTTACATTACAGAATGTCTTTCCATACTTATTTGTCATGTCCTTGTTTATCGTAGTTACTTGTTATTGATGATACTAGTGTAGCTTGTACTACCGGAAACAATTTCCTTGTGTGTTCTACATACTTGGCCAATAAAGATGATTCTGATTCTCTCCAAGGTGGTAAACAACTCACAGCGTGTAAGTATATAAAGGTATAAGCACTCCAATGGTGAAGACATGAACAGTGTTGTCTTTGCTGAAAAACTGCAAGACCACCGAAGAAAATAGATTTGGCTTTCAAATCGGAGATGTGTCTCTTTCAATGGACAGTGTTTACACTTATTACAGCTATCTGACAACCTAGTTTTGAAGCCCTCGTTTTGGGAAGAAGTAATTATTCATTCAAGAGGATGGCTGAAAGCTTGGCTTGAGCAAAAGTGATTCTTAAGTATTAAGAGACACAGTGAGACACACACTCGTCCTGAGAGCTACACATCCTTTATCCACACATACCGAAATACACAGCCATACACACGCATGATATACCCTCCACCCGAAGCTCGACATTAACCCCTACATACAAACTAAATGCAGTGGATATAAAAATTCCCTGTGAAATTACTAGGATTTGATCAAAAAAAAATAAGAGCAAGTAAATGGTGAAAAAATGAAAAGAGGAGGCTACCAAGAGTCCGACAGCACGCTAGAAGATGCATAACTTTCCCTGCTGTTTATTTTAATTCCACGCTCACCACTCTCAAAAAGATTTCATTTCCTATCAATTGCCATTTACAACTTAAATGTCACAACAAAGGTGGGAAAAAATGTAAGTTATTTATCTTTGTCTTATAAAAAACAACATTTCAAAAACTTGGCATTTGAACATGGGAGTGGAGAATTTATATCCACTGTAAAAGCAAAAATTGTCAACATTCAGCTTTGAACAACAAATTAATAAATTATGTAGTATATCAATACACTAGTTACCCCATAAAGAAGAGCGGCCTCGGTCCCTCTGGCTCGGAGCCGCTGAGCTGAACAGCCGAGGTGCCGCTTCTTCAGGCTTGGATAAGCATTCTCCTCTAACCGATCGCTAGTCCTGGGCCAATCTTGGTTGGTGACAAAGCCCCCTCCAGAGGATGAAAGTGGTTCCGAGTTTTCTGCGTCAAACAGCTGACTGTCCTGCAGAATATCAAAAGGTTTGGGAGGGGGAGCAGTGACCGGCACTGTGGGGGGCGGGGAAATCAGATCTGATGTGAGAGAATGTTTTGGGTGCAATAATAATAATACTAATAATGATAATAATAATAATAATAATAATAATTACCACCTGCAAGTGCCTTCTTTAGCAGTTGCTCAGTCGCTGCACACTCTTGCTTGGCCTCATGGTCCAGCTCATTTTTGTATGTTCTCTGCCATCGACGGAGGGTGTCCATTGCAGTCTCACCCTGACATAGAGAAAAGACATCATGAGACCGAAACACCCCCCCCCCACCAAAAAAAAAGCGAACATTTCCAAGATCTGGCTTCCCCCCAAAAAAAAGCGAACATTTCCAAGATCTGGCTAACTTCCTCACGCTTTACACCTTTGACCTTAAAATTAAGTGTTATATTTTACTATGGAGGGGTTAATACTTTAATGATGGTTAAGAATGCTGCTTAACAATTTAACACAGGAGAACGCATTGTAACACGAGCACCAATACACACATACGCGTACCTTAGCGTTGCGGAGGTTGATGGATGCTCCTCGCTCCACCAGGAGTCGGGCCACCGGGAAGTTCCCACAGGTCAGGGCGTCATGGAGAGGAGTCACGCCCTCACACAAGTTGCCACCCTGGTCGTTTATGTTGGCACCTCGGTCCAGCAGCACAGCCACGATGTCTGGATGAAAATAAAGGAGTGAGAGGGAGAGGGTGAGAAGGTATTCTTTCAAAGAAACATAAACAGTCCAGCAGTTTAAAGAGTTCAAATCGGTTACCATAGTGACCATGGTTGCAGGCCTCGTGCAGAGGAGTCCAGCCACAATAGTCTCTGGGGTTCACTGGGTGGCCCTGACGGCATAAGCAAACAGGCTTTCGCAAATAGTGACCTCCATTAAAGCAAAGGTTCAATAAATATTTATAATGTAGGGGTGGAACAGTTCACAAAATCCGCAATTTGGTTCGGATCTCGATTTTAAGGTATGCGTTGACTCAATGATGTCTTATAGTTAGGTTAAAAGTGAAAGTATATGTTCACAGCATTATTACAATTATTGTATTATGATTGATATTATAATTATTTACCTCAGAATTAGTCTGGCTCCCTGCAAATATATCAGCTTTCAGTTCAACTGTGCAAACCCAGATTTCAAACTGAATAAGTAAATCTGTGATTGACACAAGCTCAATATTCCAGCATGCATACTTTTTCTGCAAGGCTCAAAATATGTTTTTATTTTTTTAGGAGCATTTTTGCTCACCAATTATGTCATTATGATGCACATAGAATGACGTGAAATAATTAATATTCAATATGAAAAGAGGAGTGATTATTATTGTGTTCTTTTTGTCAGTAAACCTCACCAGAATGGATTTAGAATGAAATGAACAAGATGGGTTTTTTTAACTGCAGACTTTCCGCTATAATTTGAGGGTATTTAAACGGTAAATGGGCTGTCAATTGTTTCGCGCTTTTCTACCTCGGGTACTCAAAGTGCGTCACACAGTGTTGTCTCATTCACCTATTGGTGACGCAGCACCCAGAGCAACTGGGGGTTCAGTATCTTGCTCAAGGACACTTCGACATGGTTGCAATGAATTGAATGACCACTCTTCCACTGAGCCATGCCATCCAAATCAGGCAAATAGTATCAGATCTTAGAATTATAACAGTTTGTGTAAATGCCTCCCTGACAGGGGGCCGGTTAGCTGTATGCTAGCCGGCCCCTGTCAGGAAATGCTAGTCGGCACCCGTCAAGGAAAGAGACAATGTTTTGTCAACTCACTTGACCAAAATTTAAGAAAGAAAATATTATTTGAATACTTTATATCAGCAGTTTGTGGAAAAATATAATAAAACTAAAGGCCTCCCCCATATAAATGCCTGGTAGTCTGGTCTATACGCCGTATAAGGAAATTGTGCAGATTGGCCGATTTTTTTCCCCCGATGCTAACTAAGGCGATGCTATGAATGCGTTCATGAAAATTGCATGTTTTATATATTTAAATCTATCTTTGACCCACCTGTTCTACCAGATACTGGACTTGCTTCAAGTTGCCGTCTATGCACGCCCTGTGGAGGGATGTCTCACCCTTTTCATTCCTCTTGTTCCACTGCAGAAATAAGCAGTGCAGCGGAAATTTATCTTTCAAGTTGTGTGAGAGAAATCATGTTTCTGCCTCCCTCTCACCCGTCCTGCTTTCCTCCTGCCGGATACCGTTTTGTCATATCCCTCGAGGTCGTCGTCTAGAAACAATACAAGGCATTAAGAGACCAAGTTGAGAACCACTGCATGCTATGTACGCTTTAAGTGAAAAAAAAAACAAAAAAAACAGAACAGGCGAACCTGAGTCTGAGAGGACAACATCACTATCATCCAGAGGTTCACTGTTATCCATCTCCTCCTCCGCTTCCTCCTCTCCATCGCTGCCATCTGGACTCCAGTTTTCGGAGGCACACAGCTCCAGCAGTTTAGCTTCGGTGTCGTTGGCGTCTGACGAGCACTTTCGCCTCTGTGCCGCTAACCATAGCCTCAAAACGCGCTTCTGTAGGGGAAGAAAACCTGAACTTACTGCTGCATATGCAAGCTCACTGGCCACCGCATGCACAATGCAAGAGTCATGTAAAAAACGTCTTTCCAAATTGATTTAACGAAGCCCTCTGAGCGGTATTCATTTACCAATATGTTTATAGTGAGAGGTACATTGTATTGTACGGAGAGCTCTCCCTGCCTCCACCCATTCTCTGCAGCACTTGTCCTGATTTAGGCTGGGAGTCAGCTGAAGCTCATCCCATCTGACCTTCGGCAAGATGGCGGTGGACTGGTCGCCAGGCAATTGCAGGGCACATACAGATCGACTACTAACATTCACCCTCACGTTAATTTAATGAACCTAACCCGCATGTTTTTGGAATCGGGGACAAAGCCAGAAAACCTGCAGAAATCCACACAAGCAAGGCGAGAACATGCAAACTCCACATATGAGATTTGAACTAAGAACCTCTCGATGGTGAGGCAGGCGTGCTAACCACTAGGGCTCAATGCTGTCCGGAGTTCAACATAATCACCATAAATATCAGTAGCACCTACTGATGAGTGTTCCGAAATAAATGTTACCAACGGAAAGCTGCAAAGGTGCATGGTTCTGTTATAACAGCTGTCTGCTACCATGGCAACACAGATCCGAAAATGCAGTTAGGTTGGGGGTGGGTGACGTCTTTTCTGTGAGTGGACTTACCTTAGTTGTGATAATAATTCATCGTGACGATTCAATTGAGAGAGGGGAATTCAAGGCTCGAAATAAGCAGGTTTGCGTGGCAGTTTGCGAGTCAAAATTTACATTGTGTGCCTCCGATAAACACTTTTGGAGAGCAAGACTGTGAACAGCCATTTATGTGTTGTATAATCAACACGGACGCGACTCTCTGGCTAAGACACAGAGCGCCCACTATTTTAATTTGTCTCGGTCCTACACAGCAACATGGTAATAATATGAAATGACGCAACATCAGTCACGAGGAGTTGATCCTCTCAAAAGCAAATAGGAGTTCAGAACATCCCAACATTCTCCCATGTCACCGTTCCCATCAGAGGCTTCCTCACCTGTAGCCTGGCCTGCCCACACTTCTTAGCGCAGTGAAGTGCCGCACTGTAGCTGCTGTCCTGATCCTCAGGGGCACCACCGCTCTCCTCCTGCGCGGCCGCAATGTTTAGCCAAGTGCTACATTCCTGGCACACACGCAGATTCAAGTTGATGTGCGAATGACACGTTTTTTCCCCCCCCCATCAATCGCAAATCGGATTACCTCGGCCGGACTGCCCCCCCGTAGCGCCAGCTCCTGCTTGTAGTGCTGAACGGCCTCGCCGTGCCGCCGCAGGTCAGTAAAGGTAGCAGCCAGAGACACGTGGATGACTGCTAACTCACGTGCGGGCTTCGCCAGCGCCTCAGCTCCTTTCAGCTAATCCGGATGGATAAACGGTATTAATTCAAAAAGAGCATTCATAAATTACATTTAAAATGTAATTAACTAAAACACAACACGCAAAATAAAAATCACCTGAGCTTGATATGCTTCCAGCGCTTTGTGGAAGCAGCCGACCTTGCAGTAGAGATCTCCGAGTTGTTCTGACAGCCCGATGGCCTCATGAGAGCTCAGTTTTCTGGCCGGATTCTCCCCCAACTCCTCTTCCAGTTTGCAGCCCCGGTCGGCTATTGAATTTATTTAAAAAAAAAAACAAACAAAAAAAATTTTGACACTTGATGGCAGATCAAATACAGTTGCTGCAGGATTACACACACACACACACACACACACACACACACACACACACACACACACACACACACACACACACACACACACACACACACACACACAACAGATTCCCAATAAACGTTTAAGCGAGGTCGTGCATGGGAGAAGATGCCAATATATTTTAGTGAGAATGTGAATGAATGTGCTGATGCCGTTTTTTGTTTTTTTTAACACATCGTTCATATCACTTTTGCTATATTAGAACTTCCACATACTTGCTGAAAGCAGCACAAGAACTTGCTTCCACACATGGGACCGCTTGCCATAGTAACCGTTTTTCATCAGTTTTTAAGATCGTGGGAAAACAAAATGAAAATCACACTTAAATTTCAATTCATCCATTACAGCCCTATCACTATCTAACCATCACTCAAGACGATTTCATTTTTAAGAAGTGGGAATTTGTGTCAAATGTTCTGCAGATTAGAGTCCTCCATGGAAGCCACGCACTTAAACACACTGCATATGGCATTTGTTAAACAAACAAGCTAATAGTGGATTAATATTTTTACATTTCGCAACAAAAAAATTAATTGAATGTTGAGTATATTTAAAAAAAAAAAAAAAAAAAAAAGCTCTTTTACCGTATATAAACATGTTCTTCACCGTCTGCTTGTCCTGTTGCTGCTGAGAACCCAACAATAGAGCTTTTTTAAGGGATCGTCTCGCAGCTACAAAATCACCTAAAGAAAGCTGGACCTGATGTATTAAAAAAAAAAAAAAAAAAAAAAGAAAAAGAAATCACAAAATTGAATGTTTAGTTGAACCTCCATCTTTTGTTTTCTTCCATCTCTATCGAAGAGCAAGTCACCTTGCCAATGCAGTGGAAGCACTCGCTTTCGCTGAACTTGTTCTTCATCTTTCGGGCACACTCTTTAGCCTGCTCGAGACAGCGCACGGAGTTGGAGTGCTGGCCGTTGCGGAAGAAGATGTTGCCCAGGTTGTAATTGGCTCGATAGAGATCCTCGAGCAGCCCACTTTTCCTTTTTTTTTTTTTTTTTTTTGTGAGCATAGGAGAAGAGAGTTAACAGCGAGCAAAGAAGGGGAAAAAAAAAGAGACCAAGGTCAGCGTTGAATGTACAGAGGACTCTCAGACAGCTTGATGAAATTCAGCCTGTAATATATTGGAAAATATTAAACATCTATCCAATATCTGACGGGGTTATCCCTTTTATCCTCAAAAGGTATCAGCAATAACATGAAAAACAAAACAATAACAATACTGATAACACGAGAAGTAAACAGGAGCTTATTGTAGAAAAGGGGTCCAACACGCTTCAAATGTACAAATTTCTTCACCTTATTTTCTTTTGACAATTACCAACAGTTACCTGAAAAACTCACTTCTGCACATACAATAAATATATGACAATTAGCAATGCAAAGAAGTGGTTCAAAGACATCACCTGTAAACTCTTTAACTTCCAGCGGCACATATTCATTCCATTTCCATTATTTCTGAACGAGTCAAATCATAACCTCTGGAAATATTCACTCGAAAAGTTGAGGTTCTTCTGTACTTATACTTATGAATGTTCGGAGGCATACACAATGTAGCCTCCTCGAAAACATTTTTTCTAAGGTCTCACGCATTCCAATACACAAGTGGACGAAAAAGCAGTTTTGCTTTTTTTTTCCAGGGTACAGTAGTGGCTTGACTTTCCCATTGCACATCAAAATAGCATCGCGGGAAACTGCATAAAACACCTTTCATTTGAGAGGAGACGAAGCGCATGCACCAAGACAACAGAGGTGAGGCACAGCAACAGCCAACATTTGCAAGTGTGTTTATTTTTGTAAGTGCATTGAGGCGGCTCTTACTCTGCGATGAAGACACTACGTCGGATGAACTCGCTGCAGCATTCGGGCTCTCCCTGGTGGTCGCAAACCAAACCGAGATTGAGGAAAAGTCGAGCCTTCATTTCATGAATCTCTCGCTCTGGCACCGTCCCTTGAAAAGACACACAGCGACAGACACAAGGATTAATTGAAGGTATTATTATATTGACACAGAAAAGGAGCAGAGAGCAGCAGTGGGTTCACACCTTTTAGATCATCAACAATGGCAAGGCTCTTCCTGAAGGCATCTTCTGCTTGTTCAAGACTTTTCCTCGATTGGTCGGACTCGAAGCAGAAGAGGTAAGTTCGACCTATCGTGGCTAGCGCCCGCTGCTCCTCAATGTGGTCTCTGACAGAGCGAGCCAAGTCCAGGTGAAGGCGCTGATGCTAGAGAAGACAGGCACACAACACATTTTTGCACAGTATAAAGAACACCTGTTTGCAAATCAATACTTCTACATAGTGTAGATTAACTCACTTTAAGTGCAGTCTCAATGTTCCCCAGCTCTGCATAGCACTCTCCTATTTTACGATTGGCTACCGCTCGTCCAATTACGTCATTTAACACCTCCGACAGTGACAACTCCTGCTGGTGCTCCTCAATGGCAGCTTCATAGTCACCTGGAAAAAAGACCGCCCCAAAAAATTCACACAAAACAAAAGTGCGAAAGAAACACACATACACACAATCAAAATTCTTTCTACAGATTGACTTCAAAGTTTGAAAACGTAAAATCACCCAAACAATAGAAGCATATACTGTAATCTTTACTAACATTTTTCATATGTGTGTGGGATGTTTCCCTGTATGATACACAGAATACAGTAGTGGGAAAATGTCAGGCATTAACATTTAAAAACAGGTAATTATTATTCTTATACTGTACCAAATAAAATAATTAGTATGTGTATGTTTTAAATGTATTTTTTATTCAAAATAACCAACAAAAAGCCTTTAAAAAATGACACTTGTTACAATAGCGATTGCAAATGATAATTTGTATAAAACAACAACAAAAATAATCTTAATTTCGATTAATCCACATTATTATAAGCATCGTTCATGTCACCTTTTCATCAAGTAATAAAGTGATCCGTTATCTTCGTTGTTGTATGCCAAGTAAAATACAAGTGCTCCTTACAACTGAACAATAATCAAATTTTCGTAAAAAAAAAAGTTTTCCTGCACTTTTAATGTCATTTTACACACACAAAGAAACGGGAGCATATAGAGAAAATATAGACGATGAGATCTTTAGATTCTCCATCTGAAATTGCTCCAGAAGACGGTGGCTATTTTGTTTCCGCTTATCTTTATGCAGATCAAGTGCCATGTTATCTGATAAATAGAAATAGCAGCATATGGGGATTTGTTGACAATTCAACTGAGACATGACTTCCACACATTATTCTGCCTTTTATCCTTGAAGCAAGAAATCGATCACTTACCGTTTCTTGATAGCAGCTCTCCAAGCTGATTGCAGATGTCGGCCTCTTCTCTTAAATTGCTGCTGTTTTGGGCTTTGCATTTGGCTTTCTCCAGCACTGCAAAAGAACAGTCGTCGCCAACGAGTCGACAATATCAAGGACGTGACAACCATCGGCGTAAACGATCTCGTCGAGGTGAAATTGCAGCAGATCGTCCAAGGGAATACTTACGTCTTTTCTCCCGTGAAAAGCTCATCCTGTAGTTCAAGCAATGTTAGCCACTTGCTAACAAATGACTGACAGTGGTGGAGTTGAGCGCGCTCAGCTGAATGTTTTGCGTCGGAAAAAAAGCAACGATGACTGACTGACAGACACTTTTACGCGTAGTTTTCATGAAAACACATCGTTGTGGGTAATCTAGGTGGCCGATGGTGAACTAGGACTGATGATAAGAAACATCACCCGTTGTGATATGGATTGTATTTCTAGTTCGTAACTTTACAAAGCCCCGCCAGCGGACTGCCAACCAATCGGAATATCGAAAAAGTTTTCCCCCCCATCACAAACTGTCAGGTAAAAAGTTATTAACTCTATTCAGGGGTAAAGACACATTTTGAAGCCGACTAAATTGAATTACAAATAAAAGCTACCAGGTAAGAAATATTGCATGTGGTGACGTTATTTAGAGGTCAATAATAAATTCGCGGTATGCCTGTGAGTCAACACGTGAGCTAAAGCGAAAGATAGGCCCTATTGGGGTCACATGACACGTAACGCTTCCTCATAGTAACAATAAAACTACAGTATTCTGTGCACTTTGTGCAGTATGCCCACTTTTATCCCCAAGAATCTCATTCACTATATTGTCAGGCACTATGTGTAGCACTAAATAGTTTGTAGTCCCCCTCATTCTGTTTGGCGATTTGGAGAGCCAGCTAAGTACTTGCTCCTCGTTGCATATCACGTGACCACAGTACCTCCCACTATTTATTGTGAATAAAAATATGGGCTTGTCCCATCGCTTCTTACTGCGCCAATAATATTTAATTGGAGACAGGTCTGGATTGCTGGCAGACCAGTCTAGTACTCACTCGAGATAGACCCATATGGTTTGGTGACTCAAAGCCGATACATATATCAACTATTAGTAGTCAATGAGGCTCATAACGGATATTTGAAGCCAATATTCATGAGCAGTAAAAAGGAAAATATTTATGTCAACTAAAACACTTAATTTTGGTTACAATGCCTTTCAGCATGTTTGTTAAACAACTTTTCAGATTTACAAGATAAAAATCAGAATCAGAACCATCTTTATTGGCCAAGTATGTAAAACACACAAGGAATTTGTCTCCGGTAGTATGAGCTACCCTAGTATTGCAATAACAAGCAAGTACGGTAAACATAGACATGTTCTATAACTTATAGACTATGAGTATGGAAAGACTTTCTGTAATGTGAGGCTACCAATGTGCAGTAGTACCACAACTACCAACCAATGACAGCTGTCTTAAGTGCAGAGTCATTGAGCAGAGATAAAGTGATCAGTGGTCTGATACAGTACTATGACGGTTGTGCAGTTGTTGGACATATTTTTAAGTGACCAGTAGCAGTAATTGTTGTACAACTTTATTTGTGCATCTATGCAGAAAATCCTTGAGCGCTTTAAAGTGTCTAGTGCTGTGGAATATTGGTAAACAACAATTGTTCAAGTATCTAGAGAGCTGGAGCTATAATGATCAGTGTAGTAAAATTGTCCCACAGGGGTGTGTAAAATTTGTTAAGGGCCATAATAGATTTGAGTCACTGTTGAGGGAGTTAATGGCGAGAGGGAAGAAGCTGTTTGAATGTCTCCTGGTTTTGGTGCGCATGGCTCCATACCGCTTACTGGAGGGGAGTCGCTGAAAGAGATGGTGGGCAGTGTGTGCGGGGTCCAGTTGGATTTTCCATTCACTTGTCCTGGTTTTTGCGGTGTGCAAGTCCTCAAGAGTGGATAGGGCGATACCAATGAATTTTTTGTCCCTGAGAAAACTCACACAGGCACGGGGAGAACATGCAAATTCTGTACTGTACAGGAAGACCAGGGCCCGGAATCGAACCCTGCATCTCTGCACAGTGAGGCGGAGGTGCTAACCAGTCTAACACCATGCTGCCCAACCTAAAACTAAATCAATAATTACTTTAAATTGAAGAAAACGTTACTAATCAGTTTTTATGAGACAATGGGGGGTTGTATTGGGAATCTTGGGGCCCAAAGCAATTGCATGTTTTGCCTCATAGGAGGTCTGGCCCTGCTTGTAAGATTATGACCCTGTTCTTATCATATTATTACTAGTTTTTGCTCATAAAAACAGCATTCTTTTTTTTTGTAAAAATCACATTTCTTTCTTGCAACACAACTTTTTCCATAACACATACTGTAGCATTATATTGTAACGTTAGGTCTTTTTCTTTTAAAAAAAAAAAAAAAAAGGCCATTTCACAATTTCTTTCTGTTTTTTTTTCTCAAAAATACAACTTAATTATCTATGACTAGAAATATTACAACTTTATTTCACACCATCCCAATTTTATTCATGTGAATTTATTCCTCGCCTGCTGTTGCTTTGACTTTTATTTAATAATTATACCCTTTGTGGAATGAAAATAACCCACTGGCATGCAATTAAGACATAAACATATATGGCATCCAGCTGCATTGTTGTTTTTCTGGCATACATTTTTTTGCTATGGGCCAGCATGGTGGTTGAGCGGTGAGCACATCCACCTCAATTCTGAGGTTGATGTTTTGACGCTGGGCTTTTTCCTGTGTCAAGATTGTATGTTCTTTCCATGCTTACCAAGTTAAATGAAGACGACTTAATTGTCCTTTGGGGTGAGTGTGAGGGTGAAAAAAATATTTGTCTCTTCTGCTCTGTGATTGGTTGACTGGAGACCAGTCCAGGGTCAGCCCAAAGTCAGCTGGGATAGGCTCCAGTTCACCTGTGACTCTCGTGTGGATATAAGTGGCATAGATAACGGATGGATGGATTTTTGTGACGAGAGGCTCACAAGGAGTTAAATTGCCTTTCATATCCACCTCAGGCCAGCCCTCCACCACGCCTTCATCCACCTCCTCCACGCCAGCCTCCGTGAGTCTGCATCTCCAAAGCGTTGACCTTACAAATGAGCACGCTGCATCATTGTGGGAATTGGTGCTTCTGGGCGGTACAAAGTAACTCTACATTGCACCGCCCAGAGAGCACACATCAGTGAGTGCAGCAGAGAGGCAGGCACATCCTCCGCTCGCTGCAGGGATCAAATCTGCACCATCTGACGCTCAAGGATTTATGGGTTTAGTCAAAATTGCTTTTCCCACTGTGGAGATTAAGCACCGGAGGACGTAGGATGTTTTCCACCCGGGCCGTAGAATAAACCAGTGTAGCTTTGCTTTGCTTGCTGCTTTTTTTTTTTCTTTCAAAGTAGGAGCTCAGACGCTGGATGAGGGAATGCCTGAGGAAGTAGTTGGAGCCCAAGAGAGGAGCACGTTCTGACTGACAGGAAAGAGAGAGAGAAAGAGAGAGAGGTCCGTCCTCCGGGGAATGTGAGCCATGCGGGTGGATACTGCGCTTGTGTTCTTCATCTGTGCCTGCCTGGCAGGCGCCGCCGGGAAGATGGCTCGGTCGCGGGGTCACAAACTGGAGACCTTTAAACAAAGCAGGTACAAACGAGGGCAAAGCAATGAACGTGCGCGCTTGTTGCTTCAGTCGCTTGCGCTGTGTATGCTTGAAAAGGAGTTCATCAGGTTGGATTGACAGGATGTGGGCCAGCGTTTCCTGTGTCACCTGTGTGCTACCTCGCCCCTCCCGTTTGTGATTTTTTTTTTTTCTCCATACAACAGATTGGAGCGCAAGGGAGACCTAAATCCCTCCATCAATTTATGAACCACTGACGAGTTGTTTTGCCCCACAACCGCTCCAGACAACCTTTCCTCGCCCAGGGTTTATGTCTTGCTCACCATTTCTGCAATTAAAACGTACATTTATTACCCATTGGTTTTTAAGGCTTTAATAAGTGTTTAGAGTAGACTATTAAATGATGGAAAAGGCTAGTCAGAAATAATTCTTTGTGACGTACACTGAAAAAAATGGTGTGTTGAGTTTCCTCGATTTTATTTTGTCAAGTCGTTTAAATCATCTGGATACAGATATGTTTTTTTAAGTGGACTATTCATCTACTTCAAAAAAATGCATCGAAATCCAGGTCATTCTATTGTGTGCAGCCACTTGACAGAATAAAAGAGAGCAAATTCAACACCATTTTTTTTCATTGTATATTTCCTGAAAAGTGACTCCAAAATGAATCAATCCGTCCGTCCATTTTCTTTGTCGTGTGTGTCCTCATTGAGGTTGCAGCGTAGCTGGATCTTATCCCAGCTGATTTTGGGCAAAAGGTGGGTTACATCCTGGATGGGTCACCAACCAATAGCAGGGCATACATACACTGAGAGTGCCTCCCGATTAATTCATTAAAGTAGCGAGCAAAAGCACACGAGGGCTGGCAAAACGGAAATTGTGCTCATTGACCAAATACAGTCCGCCATTCAAATTCCAAAATAAATAAATAAATAAATAACACACCAGAGGAAGTGTTATAAAAACAACAACAGATGTTCATAATTTATTATGAGAAGCATTTTTTTTTTTTTTGATGATGGCACCATTTTTATTTTCATCAATGTATTGTGGCCCTCAGAAGACTGAACTAGAATGGCCCCCAACAAAAAAGAACCCATCCCTGATCCAGACTAACACATTAATTGAACTGTTTCCAACTTTAATTATGCATCCATCAGGTTGACGGCGACATTTGTTTTTGAGTGTAGATATAGATTAAAGATTCACTTTCATCATGAATTTACAACTTCATGAAAAAATAATTGTGAGTCTAATCATAAATTAAAAGACTTGCTATAAGTGTAGAACCGGACTCCTTTGATGGCTAAAACCAAGAAGAAAAACTGCACTAGCAGATACGTACAAGTTCCCATCGTTTCACATTTACAATCAGTTATCTCATCCAATACGGTATCGGTTGAGTCGTAGCCTGTGGCTGCAATGAACTTCTGATTGCACGATTTCTGTTGAGGATGATAAGACTCTCATAAATGCCAAGTTTAGCGACAGCAAAGCCCAACATATCATATAATCCGACTGCCTTTAGATACACTATCATTTGTCCAGATGTTGTTTCAGAGATCAGTGGAGACATTAAACAGCTAAGCATCATCAGCCGGAATGAACGAGCCTCAGGTCATTTGGGCTGCGACTCTGCCACTGTGCACCATTTTGTCGCTAATCATCTCACGGCTGATTTGTGGTTGTCAAGTAGAACGAGGAGCACAGTCATGGATGCAAACGTGATTGAAAGCGGTAATCCCTGCGGGCGCCTGTGTTGTTTTCTTCTCAAATCTGGAGTCATCTTTTCTGTGGTTCAGTCAGCTGCTCAGCCCTTATTTCATTTTTTTTTTTTTCCACATCAAATTGGAAATGAGTCAATCTCTTCCTGGGTCTAGTTGTTGTCATCATGGGGCCTTTATTAACTGTAACAGCAATGATTAAAATGCCTTTTTGAGATTACTGCATTTGCCTGGGAGGGTCAACTCTTTTTATGTAAAGACTTAAAAAAAAAGAAGACTCTCCTGTGTAACTTCAGTTTTTCTTTTATTATTATTGGTGTGGATTTGTTGTTGCTTTTACACTGGTCGTCAGTAATTTTAATCAGAGATGGTTTTATGTGTCCCAAAATGTATTTTTTTCCACAGATTAAAAAAACCACAAAACAACCTAATACATCCTTTTTTTTTGCGCATTGTTTTTTGCGATATTTTCGATTATTGCTTTTACGATTAACCTACAAAAGCGCAATGCCGATTTTACCATGCATTGTAATTTATAGCGATGGCATTTCAGAAATTTCACCTGTTGCGTAATGCATAACCTAACCCTTAATTCATATAGATAACATAATATAATACTTATGCTTAATTTAATATTATTATTATTAATATTAGTCGTAGTGGTAGTAGTAATAGTCGTAGTAATGGCAGTAGTAGTATGATTGCTACTATGAAAATATAATGTGCCATAAAAGGAAAGAGGACAGATTTGGAATACGTGCAAAATATTCATCTGGAAACGTGCAAAATATTCATCTGGAAAACTTTACTTGAATCTACGATTTAAAAAAAAAAAAAGTAAATATTTATTGACCAGTGTTTATAGGTGAACATAATAATCAATGTTGAAAAATAGAGGTAATATAAGAACAAGTTAAAGGCACATACGCAACACACTAACACTACAGTACCTACCGTATTTACACGTTATGAAATCAGTTTACTTCTTTACATTCTCTTTGACACAAGCCATTTGAGTTACGAGCTTGGTCACAAAACAAATGAATCACCTTGGTCAGTAAGCTACCACATCATATTACAATCTTGATTTAGCATGTTTGAGTGAGCAGCCAGGACGGAGATATGCTTAATGCATCTTCTCTGATCATCGTCACATTTTACCACACACCAGTTTCCTCCGATGTCGTGTCTTGGAAGGGCACAAAATGTAATTAAAAAAAAAAAAAAACACTTGTGGGGTTTATGCTCCCTGAGCTGAAGTCACACAAGGTTTTTGACTTACTTTTATACCCGCTTCTAAGGTTACATACTGTGCCGAATACACAATCCTCTCCATGCTGGGAATCATCTCTCATTTCTCGTCGCCTAATGCCCCCTCCCAGAAGTGTGAAATTACACAAACACGCTGCTGCGTGTTATGAGTGTGTTTAATGTTTCTTAGATTAATCATCCATGATGTTCACTTTTGAGATTCAAATTGACTGTTATAGTTTAATTGAGTAGGGCTACGATTAGGGCTCCCCCGAGGCTGCAGCACACAGGGGAAAGTGTTGCGAGGTAAAGCGGAGTGCAGACAGCCAGTCGGTTGTGTTCTGATGACAGTCCGAAAGGGGATTGGAGCGTCATTTCTGCCAAGAGGATTAGAAACCAGCTGTTGGATGCAAGCAGACGAGTAGCACCCATCGGCCATCGGTGCAGCCAGCGCCCATGATTTGCCCTTATTTCCTCCCCCGCCCCCTACTCCCTCCTTTCTTTCTTTGCTCCTGCTTCTGTGCTGTCGTCTTTATGTTCGTCTGTGCTTGTCAGAGGGATTTGTCTCTGTCTGTCACAACATGCTGGACTCCATTAATCCATTTTAGAGGGTTTGGAATTCATCTTTTCTCTCTCGCTCTCGTGCCGCATGTGGCATGACGAAAGCCGGCTAAGCCATGAACGTATACTGACGGCACGCCCCTGGAAGAGTAACATCAGAGAAGAGACGCCTTCACTCAACTTGGACGCCATGAGGAAATGATGCCCTTTTGGCCTATGTGTGATTGATGCTTGGATTGAAGTGTGTGTGATGTAATCACACACACACACACACACACACACACACACACACACACACACACACACACACACACACACACACACACACACACACGAGAGATCTTGACAGTAGAGAGAATGATCGAAAATGTGTCCTCTTGTAAGCCTATGCATTATTTATAGTCCATACATATAGTAGATATAAAAGTCTATACACCCTGTTGAAATGTCAAGTTATTGTGATATAAAAATAATTGACCAAGGCAAATTATTTTAAAAACCTTTTTCGTCACAAATGTTATCAGTGAACAACACATTTGAAAAAAAAAATGCTTTGATCTTTTCCAGAAGGTTTGTAAAAACAACTGAAATATTGCGTTGTGCAAGTGTGCACACCCTTATAACTAGGACGTGGCTGTGTTTAGAACTAATTAGTCACAATCAAGCTCATGTTAAATTAAGGTCAGGACACAACATCCACCATTTCAAGTACCTCTGATTAACAGCTACGCTTGTGGGCTTTTCTTGACATTTAATTTGCACACGGAGTCTATTTTTAAGCCCCGCCCAAATCTAGCGTAAAGCGCAGTCTAAATATGCGCATGAGTAGGGTTTTCTTTCTTTTGGTATTTTCATATACGAGCACAGTGAGGAAGGGGCGTTTGCGCTGTTGTGGGAGTGAACAAAGATGACTTACTTTGTAATGGGAATTTGACATCTAACAGGGCAAAAATATAAGTAACTCTACGTACCTTTGAATGCTGACCAGTTATTTTGAAGATAAGCAAAGTTGCCTGCTCATGCACGAGCCTGCACTGTGTAGCTGCTCAAAATACTGATTGTGCTGACCTTCACCACTTCCCAACATGATAAAATGAGAGCGCAAGACGCGGAGGGGGAGAGGGCTCCCTTGACAGATATGTGAATGGTGTCTCGCCATGTTTTTTTTTCCTGTTTTTTTCTTTCTCGACTAAATCTCATCATTTTTTATAATACTTCCCGGCCAATGAAAGTGACTCCATTCATTCCTCGAAAAGTCAGCGCATGAGAGGGACACACAGTCTTAGACCTTGTGGAAGCAGAAATAAACTCACTGGAGTCCATGTAGGAGATTGAAGCGTGCAAAGTACATTTATATGGGACTGCAAATAGACCTCCACGGGTGGATGGTCTAAAGAGTTGGTCAGGGCAATCACAGATCACCGCTGTGAAGTGGGCACTGTATTCCACCCCAGTCATTCATGTCCGTCCGTGCCTTGGAGGATGTTTTAATAGTTATAACAAAGATGATAGTAATGGGTTATTCAATGAATCTATATCTGCAAAGATTCAGAGCATTGAATTCAGGTTCATGGAACATTTATTCAAGGACTACGATGACGTCCAACACACGCACTGTATCAGCGGAGTGCAGAATTTGTCTGCTTTCCCTTGGTCAAATTTACCAAAATCACGTTGGTCTAAAATCAAGTCTATTTTCTGTTACCAAATTGTCAGGTGGGCCAGGGGAATTTAAAAGAAAATGCCCTCATTCTGCCGGAATGTACATTGAGACGCAGCACAAACTGCCACATTCCGAAATATGGTAGTACAAAAATCAAGATTTTAATACAGAAAAATCTTTGTATTTGTTTATAGTCTGGGAATTCATTTTTACAATATGCATTGAGATTCTTTTGACTGTGAGGCACACTTGCCAACCACAAACACTCTAAAATGTATTTACTTTCTGTCAATAATCAGGTCCCGAAGGGAAACAAGAATGGATGGAGGTTCAGGTCACAAAACAGGAGGGTGAGTTTTTTGTTTGTTTGTTTTTTTGAGGAGGCATTCTATTTTTTTCCAGATCTTCTTTTTATAGTTAGTTCTAATTGTAAACACTGGAATTCGATGAAATGCTGCATTCTATTGATTGAGTGAAATTGATCATTGACTTGTCAAAATCGAAAGCCCGATAGCAGTGCTTGCGTGCTTACTTTTTAAACAAGAACGGCATGATAATATTGATGCAGACTTCCTGTATGGCATAACATGAGGGTGAGTTTTTTGTTTGTTTGTTTTTTTGAAGAGGCATTCTATTTTTTTCCAGATCTTCTTTTTATAGTTCTAATTGTAAACACTGGAATTCGATTAAATGCTGCATTCTATTGATTGAGTGAAATTGATCATTGACTTGTCAAAATCGAAAGCCCGATAGCAGTGCTTGCGTGCTTACTTTTTAAACAAGAACGGCATGATAATATTGATGCAGACTTCCTGTATGGCATAACATTATTCATTTGTATTCCATGGTATTTTTTGGATAGTAAAATTAGGAAAAGATAAGCGTGATACAAAGCTACTGTCCTGTGTAAGGGACGATGAGACTTTGATGACAAAGATAAAGGCCAAGATGAGCTGATGCTCATCAAGGAGTTCAGAGCATTTAGAGATGATCCCATCACGTTAAAAGTAATAGCAAGCACATAACAAGAATCATTTAATTCATTCCCTTCACAGTAAATCGAGGAAATGTCGTTAAATGGCCCATGTCTACTTCAATTGTTTTTATTTCCGCAGCCCAATCTACAAGAGAAGCCCTGACATGACAAAATCTCTGATGACTAAATCGGAGCAGCTTCTCAGAATAGATGACCACGATTTCACGATGAGGCCGGCGTTTGGAGGTCAGCCAAGAGTTTTGTGTTCATGACTTTTATGTTTGGGTTGTGCAAAAAAAAAAACTATCTATCTATCTATCTATCTATCTATCTATCTATCTATCTATCTATCTATCTATCTATCTATCTATCTATCTATCTATCTATCTATCTATCTATCTATCTATCTATCTATCTATCTATCTATCTATCTATCTATCTATCTATCTATCTATCTATCTATCTATCTATCTATCTATCTATCTATCTATCTATCTATCTATCTATCTATCTATCTATCTATCTATCTATCTATCTATCTATCTATCTATCTATCTATAAAAGGTTCTATCTATCTATCTATCTATCTATCTATCTATCTATCTATCTATCTATCTATCTATCTATCTATCTATCTATCTATCTATCTATCTATCTATCTATCGATAAACTGTGTATATATATATATATAATTTGTTTGCTTTTGCAGCCATATGAGTGTTGTTCTGTCACTTGTTTGGGCCAAATTGTTCTGTAAGCTGAGCTCTCAGTCTTTGGTTATCAAAGCAAGTTGTGCTATGACAGTCATAGCTGAGCTCATTTATCTGTCGCGTGTCTTCTACCACTCACTCTGTACGGTATAAGGGGATTTGAAGAATTGTGGGCTGAAATGTATTTGTGCAATAAACACACGCAAGCTTGCGCGAATATACACTCACTACGCATCTCATTATTGAGATCTAACAAACACAGTGGATAATTTTAATTGACACTGGAATATACATATACAGTATGTGATGTATACCGTATACGATACCTATAATTCACAATGGATTTTAAATCGCAACAGTAAAAAACTACTGTATATCATGAAGAAGAAAAAAAAACACATGTAAGTCACTCCGAAGTAGAAGTCGCATTTTTGGGGGGGAAATACAATGTATTACAAAAACTCGGACTCTCACACAAAATCCTTGTCCCCGTATAATATATTCAAAACAGAGCAAATACATTTTTCATGCAGCTTTCTCTTATTTTGAACTGTATGTCTTGAACATAAACTGTTATATCATTGCTGCCGATGAGACAAACCGTGACTCACATCACATGAGCATCACTAAACAAATATTTTCCTGCATCACACTTTGACTGCACGTCTATGAAAGAACAAGCACGAGCTGGATTTCATCCTGCCGCTGCATCAACTTTGATCCTTTATTGCGACCTAATTGTGTTCGCGCACTTATCGCAGGATGATGCTGTGGAGTCGCAAAGCAGAAATAGGTCATATGGACTCTAGAATCCCAGCCAGACTGATTTGCAGGGTTGAATGTTGACACTAAATATATTGTTTATGAGTGACTTTTGATAAAAAAAAAAAAAAACTGTATTTCAGGGCCTCCCATTCCAGTCGGAGTAGATGTTCAAGTGGAAAGTTTGGACACCATCTCTGAAGTGGATATGGTAAGCAAATAAACATTAGCATTCATCAATCCATCCATTCATCCATCTATTTTCTTCCACTTGTCCAGTTTGGGTCACGGGGTAGCAGCTTTAGCAACACATATAGTCTGGTTGGGCGAACGCCATGCCGAGGGTGTAGAAATGGTCCGCTGTTCTATGGTGCAGACAAAAATCACCCTGTTCCTCCTGGATCTGAGATTCTTGACGGACCCTCATCTCCAGCACCCCTAAGGAGACCCTACCAAACACACACCCAATCCCCGCTTTTCAGGGGGACCACCAAACCGGTCTGCCACTCTAGAGACACCATCCCCGATGTCCACACAATATTGTAGAGACGTGTCACCTATGACAGCCCCACAAGATCCAGAATGAGTCCCACCTCCAGACCTGGCTCCATAGGGGGCCCCTGGTAACTCGTGTCTGGGTGAAACAAACCAAGCCCGATATTTGTATTCATCATAGGGGGTCTTTGAGCCATGCTTTGCCTGGTGACCCTGCCAGAGGCATAAAGACCCAGACAACTCAGCTCATACGATCACACGAATGCCTCCACCATGATAATGATATGGCTAACGGGGAATAAAATGTATTTCTTCCCTGTAGGACTTCACCATGACACTATATCTGCGTCACTACTGGAAGGACGAGAGGCTGTCCTTCCCCAGCACTAACAACCAGAGCATGACCTTTGACAGTCGCCTGGTGAAGAAGATTTGGGTCCCGGACATGTTCTTCGTGCACTCTAAGCGCTCTTTCATCCATGACACCACCACCGACAATGTCATGCTGAGAGTTTATCCTGATGGCAACGTCCTCTACAGCCTCAGGTAAACACAGCAGAGGGGAAACATTTCATTGTATCTTTTTTTTTTGTCTGACTTGTGGTTTGTAAGGCATCACACTGAAGCTTATTGCCTGCATACCTTATTAGTAACATTGCTCTTGGAAAAACATGTCAGGATGAGGCAGTGTATTTCTAGGTGGTCGAATCAACGTGGTAAGCATTGAGTATATAATGTAAAAGTTTGGTCTAAAGGGGTCAGGACTATACTCATTTTTTTCTTTTCAAAGAACAATTCTATCTATTTGTCATGTTTGCAAATTTCCTAGACAAAGGAATTGAATTATTCATGGCCTGTTGTGTGAAAGGGAAAGAATGGTCAGCAAAAAAAAAAAAAAAGCTGTTCCATACATATACAGTATGTGATGTATACCGTATACGATACCTATAATTCACAATGGATTTTAAATCGCAACAGTAAAAAACTACTGTATATCATGAAGAAGAAAAAAAAACACATGTAAGTCACTCCGAAGTAGAAGTCGCATTTTTGGGGGGGAAATACAATGTATTACAAAAACTCGGACTCTCACACAAAATCCTTGTCCCCGTATAATATATTCAAAACAGAGCAAATACATTTTTCATGCAGCTTTCTCTTATTTTGAACTGTATGTCTTGAACATAAACTGTTATATCATTGCTGCCGATGAGACAAACCGTGACTCACATCACATGAGCATCACTAAACAAATATTTTCCTGCATCACACTTTGACTGCACGTCTATGAAAGAACAAGCACGAGCTGGATTTCATCCTGCCGCTGCATCAACTTTGATCCTTTATTGCGACCTAATTGTGTTCGCGCACTTATCGCAGGATGATGCTGTGGAGTCGCAAAGCAGAAATAGGTCATATGGACTCTAGAATCCCAGCCAGACTGATTTGCAGGGTTGAATGTTGACACTAAATATATTGTTTATGAGTGACTTTTGATAAAAAAAAAAAAAAACTGTATTTCAGGGCCTCCCATTCCAGTCGGAGTAGATGTTCAAGTGGAAAGTTTGGACACCATCTCTGAAGTGGATATGGTAAGCAAATAAACATTAGCATTCATCAATCCATCCATTCATCCATCTATTTTCTTCCACTTGTCCAGTTTGGGTCACGGGGTAGCAGCTTTAGCAACACATATAGTCTGGTTGGGCGAACGCCATGCCGAGGGTGTAGAAATGGTCCGCTGTTCTATGGTGCAGACAAAAATCACCCTGTTCCTCCTGGATCTGAGATTCTTGACGGACCCTCATCTCCAGCACCCCTAAGGAGACCCTACCAAACACACACCCAATCCCCGCTTTTCAGGGGGACCACCAAACCGGTCTGCCACTCTAGAGACACCATCCCCGATGTCCACACAATATTGTAGAGACGTGTCATATGTGACAGCCCCACAAGATCCAGAATGAGTCCCACCTCCAGACCTGGCTCCATAGGGGGCCCGGTAACTCGTGTGTCTGGGTGAAACAAACCAAGCCCGATATTTGTATTCATCATAGGGGGTCTTTGAGCCATGCTTTGCCTGGTGACCCTGCCAGAGGCATAAAGACCCAGACAACTCAGCTCATACGATCACACGAATGCCTCCACCATGATAATGATATGGCTAACGGGGGATAAAATGTATTTCTTCCCTGTAGGACTTCACCATGACACTATATCTGCGTCACTACTGGAAGGACGAGAGGCTGTCCTTCCCCAGCACTAACAACCAGAGCATGACCTTTGACAGTCGCCTGGTGAAGAAGATTTGGGTCCCGGACATGTTCTTCGTGCACTCTAAGCGCTCTTTCATCCATGACACCACCACCGACAATGTCATGCTGAGAGTTTATCCTGATGGCAACGTCCTCTACAGCCTCAGGTAAACACAGCAGAGGGGAAACATTTCATTGTATCTTTTTTTTTTGTCTGACTTGTGGTTTGTAAGGCATCACACTGAAGCTTATTGCCTGCCTACCTTATTAGTAACATTGCTCTTGGAAAAACATGTCAGGATGAGGCAGTGTATTTCTAGGTGGTCGACTCAACGTGGTAAGCATTGAGTATATAATGTAAAAGTTTAGTCTAAAGGGGTCAGGACTATACTCATTTTTTTCTTTTCAAAGAACAATTCTATCTATTTGTCATGTTGCAATTTTCCTAGACAAAGAAATTGAATTATTCATGGCCTGTTGTGTGAAAGTGAAAGAATGGTCAGCAAAAAAAAAAAAGCTGTTCCCTGAAACACAGTGTGTATAAAATGGAATCGTTAATGCAGACTACAGCATTCAAACAGAACAGGCAACTGGGATCTGTCATGATATAATATATAATAACTGTAATCACAGTACAATATGAATATGATATCGTGTTCAATTCATCCCAGGACAATATGAAAAGATTCATGAAACATTCAGTGAAGGAATAATAACAGCCATTGTGCTCTGGTTGGAAGGCAGCTCACCGTGTGTGTGTGTGTGTGTGTGTGTGTGTGTGTGTGTGTGTGTGTGTGTGTGTGTGTGTGTGTGTGTGTGTGTGCGCGCGTGCCTGTGTGCCCGTGCGTGTGTTTGTGTCTTGTAAATTAGGGTCACGGTCACCGCCATGTGCAACATGGACCTCAGCCGCTTCCCTCTGGATACCCAAACGTGCTCTTTGGAGATAGAAAGCTGTGAGTGGATTCATCACTGCATCTTTCACATCTTGACAAAAGCCTCCCCAGAGCTATGCCCACATGAAAAGAAAAAAAACCAAACAAACAAGCACACCTCCTTTTTATCTTGTGTTCTGCGGCATCTGATACGACCAGATGCAGTGCACGATATATAGTTTGACCTAAATGAACACAGGAGTTGGTGTTTTCAACTCAGTTAAGTCAGCGTGGCCCATTTGGACAAATTCAATGATTTCTATCACAGTCCTCGAAAATTAGAATCAGAGTCTACTAGAATAATTATCTTATGATAAATACACTTTACAACAGTCGTGACATGTAACATTTTGGAGGTGAGCAAGAGCCCATGCAATGAACTCGTTAGCACAGCGGCATGTGAAGACAGTGGACGTATCACAATAAGGAACATTCAGTTCGCGCTTTACTTACCGCTTTTCATTTGACTGTTTGACTACTGTCATCGGGTAGTGATGGGCAACGTCGCTTTCCCGATTTCCATACAAATTCATCTTACGTCACCCCGGTAAAAACAGAAATGGATTGAAAATCGAGGAACCCCTGTGCTATATTTAGAGATGTTTTTATTTGCATCTGATGCATTAATTAATCAACCAAATAAATGACAGATTAACTAATTGTAAAGACCTGGGATAAATGCCTGATATACTCTTATGTTGAGAATAGTAATCATTGGAGTTATGGAATTATGGCTTTTGAAAAGCCAACTTTGAACCACTTTGCTCAAATTGAGGGCGGGGGGCGGCTATTGTCATGGTTTGGTTTGTTCCCCGTTCTCACAGATGCGTACACGGACGACGACTTGATGCTTTACTGGAAGAAAGGCAACGAATCCCTGAACACGGACGACAGAATATCCCTTTCCCAGTTCCTCATCCAGAAATTTCACACCACCACCAAGCTGGCTTTCTACAGCAGCACAGGTAATCTCCTCCTTCCAAACGCCAGCATCCACATGAGAATTCCAATTCTACTCGTTTAGCTTTCAGAGGCTCTCCCACACTGTGGATCAGTGTGGGAGAAACTCCGAGGGCAAATTCCAGCTCGATGTAAACTGTGCTCCTTGCGCTAAACTGCGCTAGTATTTAAATTTCACACTGACATCGAATGTATCAAATGACTTCGAACAACTTGTGCGGCGCTTTGAAGGCCCTGCAGCGGTTTTCCGAGCGCCCATCCCTTCCCTGTTTGCAAGAGCCTCTGAAGTGTTAAAAGGATTTTGCGCGCTATCTTCCCTTGCCAGAAACAGCATGAACCTTTTCCTTGAAGTGGTTTCACGTCCAATCAACTGCTTGTGCACATCACTGTGTGTGTGTGTGTATGTGTGTGTGTGTGTGTGTGTGTTTGTTCTTCCCAGGCTGGTACAACCGCTTGTACATCCACTTCACCCTGCGGCGCCACATCTTCTTCTTCCTGCTGCAGACCTACTTCCCCGCTACCCTCATGGTCATGTTGTCTTGGGTGTCGTTCTGGATCGACCGCAGGGCCGTGCCCGCCAGAGTCCCCCTAGGTAGGCCCCCCCGCCACCCCCCCCCTTTCATTCTGCTCCAGGGATCAGCCCTTCCTGGTTTTGGAGTAATGCAGCTTTAATGTTCACAAAGGAAGGCTTTCAAAGAAACCCCCTCCTACGGGGCTCCTCCGTAGCCTTGATTAGTTAGAGAGTGAATTCCGTAGAAATTGGCACGAGATGCTTTCATTCAAGGGAAATGCAAAGAAGAATGACAAAGAAAAAAAATGTATGCATGACGATTGGGCGGATAAATACAGGACATGAAACTATATCATAGCAATCTGCAGATACCAAAACGAATTTGCTCCTGAAATCCAATTATCCAAATGTGATGAGATCCCTACAGTGACATGACATCATGAGAAAAATTGCTATTACTTAGCGTACACTCAATTCCTTAAACGTACCACATTGTCGAGCTAACAAAAAAAAAAAGAACTCTGCCATGAAGCAAAAGGCATTAGCCATGTATTTGTAGACTCATTTGCTTCACGTTGTTTTGAATGTTGCCTTTGCAAAATCTGAAAACTGCTTGGAAAACTGTGTTTCCGTTTCCTTTCCCATTTGTTCAGGTTTTAAATCGATGTTTCCTCTAGAACAGTAGTTCACAAGTAGGCTACCACTTTAAAAAATAACCTCCAAGTACCCTCCTAATGACTATAGCGTAATAGGCCTACATGTTCATCAAAAAATGAGGGAGAGGGTTTTTTTGTTCCCTAAAAATCATATTTAATGTTTTTGTTTGTCACGAGAGCATTATGCACCAAAATACCAAAACTGCACTGAAATAGAGAGGGGGAAAGTGTACCTAAATAATGATTCAACTAAAATGTATGGCAAGGATGCTCCCATAGCTGATGTCATGTTGTGCTTCTTTGGACAGCAAACTAGTTGAGACTGACTCAAATGTTGGTTGCAGCCCAGTCGTGTATTCCATTTTGACTTGGTTTCGACTAAATATTAATTAACAAATCAATCCAGTCAATCAATGAGTCTATTATTGTGTCCATTCTTAATATTGACACTGGGTAATATTTACCTTGGGTTCTTCTCGAAGTCACAACTCACGGTAACATTTCATTTGTTTTGGGTGGTTTTTTTTTGCGGGGGTGTGGGGGGTTTCCAGTGTTCATGCAGTTCAAATTCCATTTACCTGTATATATATTTTTTAGACATAATTTAGGCTAAATTTGACCTTTGGGTTATTTGACTTTAAACTCCACACTATTATTTTTAATGAGATGGTCAAACCGAAATGATCTGAACTGCTGTTTCCATGGCACCGATTTACTAAGCAGAATAATGTTGCTCGGAGGAGTAGCGGAGGAAGTTCCGAAAGGCTCTCGTCATGTCGTTTTTCTTGAGCCAACAAACGAGTTTGGGCTCAATCAATAGGAACTGCCAAGTCGTGTACTCCATGTCGTCCCAATTACTTCAAGACACGATCAGTCAAGAATGAAATTGTTCACATTCATTCACATTAGTCAATCTGTGCCGTTTAATCAAGTTGGGAAAGAAGGCAACACTCCCTATTCATGTGCGTCATGAATAAAAAATAAATTAAAAAAAAAAAAACTTCCTGATTTTGAATGCATGTTTTTCTCCTTCAGCCTCACAAATAAAAAGCTGTTTATTTCCTAATGTGACAATCTAAAGCCGGAGGCCCACCACGGAGGACAGCTGCAGGCAGACTGTGTCCTACATGCTTACTTGTTGTCTGACCTTGCTGTGGAGCACAACCACGCAAATAATCGCATCTCACGCCGTTCAGTATTGCGATCTGTTTTTGTGTCTGATTTCACATGGGCTTGTAACCAGCTGAGATGTATTTTTTTTTGTGTGTGTGTGTGTGTGTGTGTGTGTGTGTGTGTGTGTGGTGTGTGTGT
>NW_017806239.1:373254-397948 GCF_001891065.2 Hippocampus comes | reverse complement strand
GTGTGTGTGTGTGTGTGTGTGTGTGTGTGTGTGTGTGTGTTTCTCTTGGCAGGGATCACCACTGTGCTCACCATGTCCACCATCATCACCGGGGTCAACGCCTCTATGCCGCGGGTGTCCTATATCAAGGCGGTGGACATTTATCTGTGGGTCAGCTTTGTTTTTGTCTTCCTGTCGGTGATAGAGTACGCCGCCGTCAACTACCTGTCCACCGTGCAGGAAAGGAAAGAGAGGAAGCTCAGGGAGAGAGTAAGTGTTGCTGGGTTTTTTTGCCGTTTAAATAATTAATGGAGCGTTTAACCTGGGACATGTTGAAAAATGCGCTTTCATATTGGCTCCTGCGGTGATTATGTGCTGCACTGCACTTAGGCAAACAAATTACCAGAGGAAGATTAAAATATTTGTTTTGAAGGCCTCAGCAAACAACAATGTACCCAAGGGGGCATTTATTAAAGCCAATAAGAATTTATTAAAGCCAATAAGAACTAAATTGTTTCGCTTTCAGATCAGTTTTTTTCCCATATGCAGAACACATACTGTTAAAAAAAAAAAAACTGCTTGTTGCCTGGAGGAAGATTTGCTCTTCTACAATGTGCAAAAGACCGAAACTAAGAAGAAAAAATGTAAACGGATAACGGATGGTTGGATGACGCAAATTCAAATCTCAAGACTTATTTTCCATCTTAAATGGCCTCACGGAATGGTGAAAATTCAAACTAAAACCCATATTACATGTCACATACTTGGCACAGGCAAGAAAGATTAATATAATGTCGTGAGTACATTTTCCCCAGGGGAAAAATATTGAAATAATCTACTCCTCGCTCACTCACCATCATAAAATACCTTTTTTAGCTGTGCTTTTTAAAGCAACTTTTGCATATATTGCATCATACACGTGTGTAGTAATCATGCTATATCACTAAATTAAATTAAGATACAGTACAATAAAACTACTCACTCTTTGATGACGTGACGGAAGTGGAGTGAGGCTTCCGATGACGTAATGCATTGTGCTAATCAATGCTAAAAACTAAATTCAACCGCGACCCTAACGAAGCCAGGCGCCATAAAAAAAATAACATAAAAAAAAAAACAAAAAACTGGTTGGATATGTAATATTAAAAGACAGCTCCAAATTGGTACAGGCAATAAGGAATAATATAATAATCTGGTATGTTCGTTTGCAATACATATTTTTAAAATTGCATCACTTTAAAAGCTTCTCTCTGGGCCATGGCCAATTATTGGTGGGACTTCTTTTCATGGATATTACATTTTGTTTTCATCTGCCAAATGCAAAAGACAGATGCAAAGAGGTTTACCTCATCATAAAAAAATAAATAAATAAAAAATCAATAAAATGATAAATCCCATGTTTTGATATGGTTGCTTGCTTGTGTGATCAGGCCCTATCCTAGCCATGACTGGTTAGCTGGGATAGGAAATGCATGGTCGTTTGTTTTCATATCTGCTTACGTTAGCGGCTAAATTTTACACCTGTGAGACAGTTACTTTAATATGACTTATGTTTTGCACAACTCATTCTTTTTGCCATCCATCCATCCATCCATCCATCCATCCATCCATCCATCCATCCATCCATCCATCCATCCATCCATCCATCCATCCATTTTCTGATCCGCTTATCCTGACAAGGGTTGGGGGGCGTGCTGGAACGAACCTATGCCAGTTGTCTCTGGGCAGTCGGGGGGGGGGACACCCTGAACTGGTCGCCAGCCAATCGCAAGGCACACAACTATTCGAGCTTACAATCACACCTAGGGACAATTTTGAATGCCCAAGCAACCTGCCACGCATGTTTTTGGAATGTGGGAGGAAACTGGAGTACCCAGAGAAAACCCACGCAGGCACGGGGACGGGGAGAACATGCAAACTCCACACAGGAAGGCCAGAGCCGGAATCAAGCCCTGCACCTCTGCACTGTGAGGCGGATGTGTTAACTAGTCGCGAACCGTGCTGCCTTCTAATTGCCCTTTAATTTGAAATACTTTTACAAAATTAGATTTAAAAGACATGCACCATTTAAATTGAAATTACCAGCATCGTAAATTTATAAATACAAAGCAACTAATTTGGGCAACTCAAAATTAATTTAACGAAGGTGACACACCAGCCCTACTCTGTCCGGACAGAACGGCAATTTCAAATTAATTCACCTTGTTCCTGTTTCCTTATTTAATTATTTATATTAATTTCTATTGACTTTTCTGTCCTTTTGACTTAAAATTAAGGATTAATAGTGATCATTTGTTTGAATTATATTGATAGTGAATTTCACCCGATTTTTGACGCCCCCTAGAGTCCATGGCGTCCTTAGCATCAAAGTAGGAAGTACAGTACTGTAATTTTTTTTTTTTTTTGTAGTCTCATTCGACAGTTAATTGTTAACTTTATACTTTGAGGTTCCATTCGTACGTTGCCGACACAACCGGAGCTAGTACGGAAATCGGAACGCGTCCTGGTCTATCACGAGCCTGCGCTAACGCAATCTTCAATTTTTGTTGGAGAAATAGCGGCATCAGATCCTCTCTGCCATAATTATAAAATAATTAAATGAAAAATATTAATTATGGCGGTAAATGAATGCGCTTTCTCGTGATAAGGGACAAGATATTCAATAAATGTTCCTTGATGGCAACAGTTCGAGTCAGCCATATGAAATAATCCTCTTTACATGATTTCCTCGAGTTTTAAAACTAATTAAAGTCAACATTACAAGTCAAAAATTCAGCCAATAAGCAACGTGAACAGAATTCTAAACTAGCACGTGTGTATGAATAATATATGATGTTAATTTGCAGTGACTGTTTTTGAAATTGCATCAGTGTAAGCCTCTCTCGGGGCCATGGCCAAGCAATGCAGGCCTGGAGCTCACCCAGACTACAATATTTCACGTGGCAAATGCCAAGCATATGGAGCCAAACTCACCCACGTACCCCCGAGAAACATTTACAGCGTAAACATCGCCCAATAAATATCTCCAGTTATTTATAGGCCTTGGTAGAAGATAAACAAACGAATAATCATGATAATTTTTTTTCACATTTGCTTGCCCAGCTGCCCTGCACGTGCGGCATCGGCAACCCGGACGACATGATGATCGACCCTCAAATCACCGGATACGGCGCCATGGATATCAACACCACGGGGAACTACAGCATGCCGGAGAACGGCGGGCGCCAGGATCGAATTCTGGCTCAGGTGGCCCTGAACGATCCGCAACTCACGGGTCAGGTGAAGCCCTCCAGGGGCTACGTGAACATATGGATCGACACGCACGCCATAGACAAATACTCGCGTGTGGTCTTTCCCGGAGCTTACATCCTCTTCAACGTCATCTACTGGTCCATCTACTCGTAAGGTGCACGTACGGGAGCAATGTGCGCCGTGGCGCGCCAAACTGAGAGGAACTGACTCATGGCACGTGTAGGACTTGGTGGAAACGCCACTGAGAACGAGGATCACCGCCTTCTCAACAGCAGCCTCTTACAACCGCTCCAAAAGTGTGTGTGTGTGTGTGTGTGTGGGGGGGTGTATGTGCGTGCTGTCATGCTGTAACTGTTGTGGCATTCACGGGAAGACGTTTGCTATCGCTTGATGTACCGCCTGCTATGACGGGTGAAAGCAGCACTTTTTCAGTCCGCGAGGAATGAACAGATGCAAACACCGCACAAATATGTTTCTTGTTCTATATTATGAGTATTAAATGTTTTGGGGGGGGGTCTTTGGTCACAATTGCTCGGAGGTTTTATTTGGACCCGAGCACCAGGCGACGTGAAGACTCTCTTCGAATTGCTCTCTTGGTTATTCTGCAGACAAAATTAATGGCCTTTTTGAGAGCCTCAACATGCCCGCTATTTATTTATCTATTTATTTATTTATGTATTTATTTTCATAAATGTGTTTATGCTGGTGAAAATTGATGTATTCTAGGGATACCCAGCTTCGCAGCCTGAAACTCACACAGGCATGCCTGGAGTGTGAGGCAACAGTAATGATCATAGAAAAGACACTGTTGTTGTGTTATCGTCTCTGATGTTTTATTATTGAAGCAACAGAACCATACATAAAAGAAGCTATCCTACGACATGGGTGGAGAATGACAACAACATTTGAAAGCGACTGAGAATTTACCATGGAAAAAATCAGAAGGGCCTGTGGATCACTACCTGCCGTGTTATCATTCTTCCAACAAACGACACATCTTTTTTAAACCTCAGTAAATATGTATCCATGTATGAGCACTTGTGTTCTGCCCTCTCAAACGTAGGGGGGAAAAAGAGAACATCAGTTTCACCGATCAACATGAAATGTGTGAAATTTGGCGGTGCTCCATAATAACAGCATGTGAAGGTTTTCGGATCAAGGTTTTTATGCTGCTGATTCTGATACCGATCACAAATTTCCGTCCCTTTATGATATAAAAATAACATTATTTCAAATACACAGTTCAGAAAATGTACAACCAGAGTCTGCTGCCGTAGTTTTCCACAGAAATGGGTGGCCGATCGATTGGAGCGCCACTAGAACTAGCACAAAAAAAAATCTCAAGGACCCCTGGGTGAAATTCATCTCTTGTGGTTCGAAATTACACCAATCAGCAAGAAATTGGATGGACATGTCTATCCTAGCAGGACAGAAGAAAAAGTCTCAAGGACCCTTATCCAAACTTGAACAGTAAATTGGCCATTTTGGGCATATTCTTGGGCTCCATCCATTTTTTTTCCAAGGGTATGTCCTCTTTAGGGTGAGCTGGAGTCACGGCATACCTTAGATCGGTTGTCAGTCAACTGCGTGGCATCATATTAACAAACCTTTATTTGCAGTCACATTCACACCTACAAACACATCGAGTCTGCATGCTTGTTTTTGAGATATTGGAGGAAGCATGGGAATGAAACACAAACTCCACAAAGGAGGCCCTGAGCCAAGATTCGAACACACAACCTCTCAACTGTGAGGCTGGCATGCTAATCATCAAAGTTTAATGATCATTTTGAGGATTAGCAATAAAAAAGTGGTGAGTCCCCATTCATCACTGCTTGTAGCTTTATTTTCTTTTTAGACTTTCATGGCAGGTCAGATCAACTGGTCTTACGGGTTGTATTTTTTCGGCCCACGTACCCGAGGTTGCCTGCCCCTGAACTGGAACACTGAGACACTGCATCATCTCTTTCTGCACACTTGCCAATCACTTACACAACACCGAGCCTCCTCATGACAATCAGCAAGTGAAATATGACTCGATGTATGTTTTCTTGTGTGACTTTCATATCAGTGCTTTGAAGCTACCACGTTGCATCTTGGTGACTGGAAAAAAAAAAAAAGCACTGGCTAATGTACCTAATCATTAAATGACTATTCTTGATTAAAACAAGGACAACTTAATTTCTCTGTTGAGTGTTGAGACTTGTGAGGGCTGCTGTCATCCTACCTGGATACTTACACTCACAACACATTTTGCTGCTTTACGAGTAAATTAATCAATCAATAAATAAATCAATAAAACTAGACCTGGCTGAGTTTAGTCAACCCTGGACTGGTCGCCAGTCAATTGTACAGCGCATACAGGTACAATCAAGCGTAAAAAACTACCACGTCTCAATTTTTGTGCTGGGGCAAGGCTTGTTTTGCCTGTTTGGGAGTTTGGCAGACGGCTCTGTGCCATCGTGAGCGTTCTGGCACACCAATGGCGTTTCCTTTGGACATATGCTCCACACACCTGACAATTTGGTGGCTGTAATTCATCAAAAGTTTACGGCGGCTGGAACCAGGTCAATTGGCTCAAAAAATCTCACGTGATTCTGGTGAATTTGACCGAGGGGCAGGCAGACAGAATGGGGGCTTTGTGTATGTTGTCTGGTGTATTGCGTCACATTTCATTCATAAAAAGATGTGCATGAGACCCTCTGAAACATTTCCACACAGACACGAAGAATCAGGTTGGAAGTCAGTCTCCAAGTATCGACTTCACAACCCATATCTGTGATCACCCTGACCAAATTTAGATCATCCGTGGATGTCTGCTTGCAGTTTCTTATGAATATACTTGTGATTGTCAAGGTGCTGCATTGAAGATGATGTCTGTGAGCTCCAAACTTCAACTAATGTTAATCCAAACATGAAATTTGAGGGTTTCACTTACAACTGTCAAATGGCTGCTTATTTTTGAGCCCTTGAAAATTGGAGTTCTCTGCTTGAAATGGCTTTCACACCTGAGCGCTAAATGTCATGTTTTTGTGGAACCTCTTAAATGGAAGATCAAAAGCGTCATTTGAATTATAATACACTGGCATATAAATGCAAATTCCTAAAAACTCTGCCATGAAATTACTTTTTCCTTTCTTTCCTTATTACTGCTTTATATGTAGTGTAGTGAGCTGTTGTGTCATGAGTTTTCGTCCGTTCTTTTGCTTCCGTTTGGCCACGTCAAAAAGTCCTCTCTCCCTTGGCTCAGCAGATGTGGGCCGCACGCCACATCTACAGCTGTTATAGGCAGAGCATGGCCACCCTCAGGGTGTACATCTGGGCTTCTTCATCGCCTGCACAGCCGAGGAAGAGGAGAAGGAGGAGGAGGAAGAGGAATGGCGTCAAGTGGACACTAAGTAAACAGGGAAACAACATGGCTAGAATAAGTATTCTTGTGCGACCGGCTCCTCTGGCATATTCCTCAGTGTGATTACACGTGTCTGCGTCAATGTAGAAGAAAGCAGGAAGTGCCTGGGGCGACGTGAACGGCACATTGCCGAAGTCTCAAGGACAATGCAAGATTGGACGCATTCACTCATGTCCACTGTGTACCTGTTAATTAATGGAGTGCACTCCTTGGCTCCAAGCAGCAGAGGCCATGTTGATTGAATGCAAATTTTAGTTAAGATTGCGCTCAAAGGATGGAAATCATTTTTTATCAAATATGATTGTGACGTTATTAAAGTATTATTTATAAAACGTCACGCATGAACCTTTATTCAAATTCTTACTAAAATTAAACGTGTTCTTTCTTGGCCCGTGTGTGTTTTCATTCCAAACCACAACAGCGTCTAATTAAATCGAGCGTGGTGGTGGAGGACCCCAAAAAGCAGCCAGGAGGGAGGAGCACGGTCAACTTGACAAACTGTGCTAACAAAACACTGAGAAAACTAAATCCAGAACAAAGTCCTGAAAACAAAAAGTAACAAACATAAACCCATGGCAGAACACTAAGCAACAGAAGCAGTGAAAGCAACAGAAACAATGACCGAGCACCGAGTGGTCGGGCTGGAGGTCCTTTTTCACAGAAAACCTACTAATGACATGATGACCAACAGGTGTGCTGCTGTAGGAGGAGCCCTACAGAGCCACCTGTTGGTCACAAACATATCCACCGTGACAATAACGATGTTGATGATGAAGCATATTTTACGTATCATTCAAGTCACAAGCTTTTTCCGCAACGCTTTTCTGTTGATTTCATACAGCTTTGCCAGTCGGACAGAATGTTGGAATTGACGTGGGCGAGGATACTGAGTACAAGACAATTACGGAGGGTACGAAAGGAGAGATGGGACGAACGATACCTAAAATGGCTGGCATTCTACCATGCCGTCGGCCTGTTCGCGATTCTTCTTCAATCCAAGCTGAATGTCTGCCCTTCAAACAACATGTTCCTTGGTTAGCTGTACAGTACCAGACAACACTGCGCATACAAAAACACAAAGGTGTCACATGATGGTATGAGACATACGCTTAGTTGGCAACCGGTCGCCATGGTAGCAGTCCTAAAGCAAGCCTCGACCTTAGCCTTCAGTTTGTAAAACGCTCCTTTAGCTCAGGCGTGTGTAGAAAGAACTCCATATCTGCACATGTGGGCGTCATGCTGAGTGTCGCCCCACCGTGCTTGATGTTGAGTGAAGGAGAAGGAGTACCATTCATATTGTATGGATGTCGATTCTCAAGTTCAAGTCAACTTTATTGTCAAATGCGCTACATGGGCAACATACAGCCTAAATGAAATTTCATTCCTCTCAACCACAGGAGAGGGAGAGGAGCCGCTGCGGGTGCCCGCCCGCGCCGCCATCAAAAGAACAGTTAATATAAAATGACAAAATAATACAACACAACACATAAGACACAAACAGTCGTGCAATCTCGACCACTTTTTCTGCATACACTTTGTTGTTTGAAGCGGTTATAGATGACAGAGGAGCGAATCAAAGTGTCCTTTCCCCAGTGGATCAAAGACGTCATGCTGAAAATATGCACACGTCTGCTACAAGCTAAGTTTGAAAGCAACAAGAAGCTGTAGCGTCCATTGACGAAAAAGAGATTGGCTCCCATGTAAATCCGCTTCAATTCCAAGCTCTGCGCTGACGCTTCTTTCTTCTCATCATCGGCTCCACAAGTCATCCATCCATCCAGCCGCAGAGTGTCCAACAGCACCGAAATTTGTGCTGAACAAAGCGGGGCTGTGAAAAACGCTGCCCATTTCAACAAAATTTCCACAAGCGCACCGGGGATGTCCAGCAACGACAGTCAGATAGTGCCGACATTCCTCCCAATCAAAATCAGTGCTGGTATACGCGTGCTGCCGAGAAGGCGCAACCACAAAGCACAGATTCTTCTTTTTTGACGATTGTCGTGGCCAAAAATGCTGAAAACAATTCACATCAGGTCCACACGACGAAACAACAACACAATGTGACACAACAAATCACAAAAACAACCAAAAAAAAAAAAAGCAAGGCTCTGGAAGAGCACTTGCCGACGGCTGCCTACTCGGGCGCCATCTTGGAAAAAAAAAAAGTGATGGCATTGTCTCATCCTGATAGATGGATGGAAAAAGGCCAAAAATTGGAAAGGCATGCTTTTCAGTGGACATACCGTAATAACAAAATCATGTTTAGAAATTTAGAGAGCGAGTACAACACACACACACAACCAATGGTTATTTTTGGTGTGTCCTGAGGGGATTTAGTACTGCCTGCGGCCATTCACTCGGATGTTTCCAAATGTGTGAATTGTATGTGTGGAGAATGAGAAACAGGAGGAGAGTAGAGGAATTTGCTCCTTTGGGAGGAAAAAGAAAGCGTGCTCTTGTTATTTAAAGTTCACTCGCAAGATGACCAGCGAGGTCTCCATGGCAACAATTTAGGAACATTCTTGGATGGTGATGGAAGGCCTCCTATTTAAACATAATAGATTGAATGCACTCTCCTCTATTTGACTGTTTTTTTATTCTTTTCTGTGTACTGAACTTTGAGGAACTTGCTTAATGTAACTATGACAACAGTCATATCCAGTCAAGGAAATGTTTCTCAACCAGGACTTAGGTATTCAGCTCTTTAAATTCACTGATCCATTCATCTATTTTCTTGTCATCATTAGGATCACAAATGAGCTGGAATTGAGCCAGATGACTTTGGGGCGACAGGCGGGGTACCACCAGGACTGCTCGCTGGGAAAATACAAATAATTATTAGGTTGGCATCGACAAATGGGTTTACAAAAAAAAAAAAAAAAAAAAATCTCCCCTAATTTGTTTGTTTTTTTCCACACACAAAAAAAAATATCCAAGCGAACCAAATGGCTTTTCAACATTGCAACTTTTTTCATTGCTCTTGCTGCATCCTCTGCCAGTAGGTTTGACTGGCGTATAATCTTTTCATCATTGTTCACTGGTTTGCCACTGAAACAACCTAAGTGGGTTGCGCTGGCATGTGATCATCATTCCATCACTGTGTAAGGCACCTTCAGCCGTCGGTTTGAACCATTAATTAATGTGAATCGCAATAGAGTGGAATGCAATTTTTAAGCAGCAAAGTCTTTTGCAATTTTGGGGGGGAAAAAAAAACTCTGCTTCATTTTATAACATTTATGTATACTAAATCTGATATTGTTTGTTGCAATACAGATCCATTTATTGCTTGCATTTGTTAAAAAGTACATGGGAAGAGGCCCTTGAAAAGAAAATTGCATATTAAATTGCTATCACACCATTGAGTACAGTTTTTGGTGCAGTTGGCTTTACTGTTCCTGATCCTGTATGGCAAGGGTGTCAAACTCATTTTTTGTCGCGGGCCACTTCGGAATTACGGCTTCCCTCGGAGGGCCGATGTAAAATCTCAATGTTATTTCTTGGCCATGACATTTTGGTACAGATTTCAGCAAGGATCATGAAAGTTGACATACATGATTTGCTCCCGTGGGCCGGATCTGGCCCTCGGGCCTTGACTTTGAGAGCTGTGCTGTATGGCATCCCCAGGCATTATTTTTGATGAGGAAACTGTATTTGAGTCTTTTGATATCATCAGCCAATGGGGGCAGTTCTGATCGAGTCCATTGAACACCACACAGCAACAAAAAACTGACAGCTCAGCCCAATCCAGTGGTACATGCTTTGTTTAACAATTTATGAAAGTTTGAAAAAATGATGAGCATAAAGCCTGTGTCATCAAATTAGAGTACGACTGTGTAATTTGTTTGGTTGTTTTTTTGTTTTTTTGTTTTGTTTTTTACTATTGCACAGCGATACTTTTTTGTTTGTTTTTATACATGATCATCTGCTACAAATGCTAAAATGATATATTAAACATTTTTAGTCTAGTTAATTTTTTATCATAGCGGTAGTTTAACCTTGCAAGGCATTTTTGTCATAGATCTGGTTAGGAGGTGCATGGTCCTTTGTGGACCCGCAGTAGCCCTGTAGAAAAATTGTGCCTCCCTTCATCATTGAAGTTGCCCTGTCATAGATAAAACATTGGGTGGGTTTTCTGAAGCATGTGGCCCCATCTGCTGGTCTACTCTATAATCTTCCTCGTTATAAACCCTGTCAACAAGAGACGATGAACTGTTGAGAAAACGCCCAGAGTCACTGCCTTTAGCAAGGAAAGACCGAGTCCGAAATCTTGGGGTGCTGAAATACCTGTTTTTCAACAATCGTATCAAATCAATGACTAAAACAGCCTTTTACCAGCTGAAAAACATGTCCAGAATGAAGAGTTGCCTGCTGGATCCAACATGACCAGAAGAAACGTATCCATCCTTTTATCTCCAATAAAATGGCCTTAACTTGTTGTGTTTGTAAATGCTTTTAGGTGTTGCGTCTTTGCTTGTGTGAAGCACATTGAATTTCCTTGTGTCTGAAATAGGCTACATAAATCAAGCTGCCTTGCCTTGCATGTACCTGGTACACATTTCGTAAACAATCCTCACAAGAAACGTTAGCATTGAAATTTATCAAGACAAAAGTCTTTCTGACTAGACATCTCCCATTGTTTGCATGCTAATATCGCACATGAGGGAAGTGATGCGCCGCCATTGTTTTAAAAAGGTCAAAGGGAGGCCGTGCATATGATGAGCGTGTATGCGACGCGGGCGGGATTCAATCCAACCCGCTGGCCATCACTCTGGAAGCACGCTAGAGGGACCCAAACCCCCTCTGTGAAATGGCAGTGAACATGGATCGGTATGCATAGATATACATCACGTATGTATGCTGTTTGTAGAACATGCAAATGAGCTGCCCCTCTGGAACGAGGTTAATGGAATTAATAAAGACACAACTGTGCGTGGGAGTAAGCAAGTGTACGTGTGTGTGTGTGTGTGTGTGTGTGTGTGTGTGTGTGTGTGTGTTGTCTGGCGAATGTCGCGTGGTTGCGCATTGCACGTCACGAACGGAGCAATCATGGAAGAAATACGCGACGTTCGGTTCACATTGACTCCAAATACGACCCTCCATCTCTGCTGGCAAGGAGCGCGCGCGTGTGTGTGCGTGGGCGCGCGCATTCGTGTGACTACGTTGATAAGTGAGTGGCTTTAACGACATTGATGTCCTCACATTGATCATGTCAGCAGTTAACGAATTATAACTGGTGTGTGTGTGTGTGTGTGTGTGTGTGCGTGTTCGAGGTTAATTGGGGGCAGCTGTCACTCACAAGGGGGGAGACATGTTGAACAGCACTCAGCTAGTCGGCCGTCTTACGTGACCTGTCCGTCAGCGAGGTTTTACGCACCACCGACCATGTCCGTCACTCTCTATTGTTCATCAATTAAATGACATGGCAGGGAAGGGGAGTGAGGGGTTGGGTGAGATGGGGGTAACCATGTGTCACCCCTTTTTTTTCAGTGAAGGATTTGCCCAATGGGAAAATGTGCTTGATTACAGATGATTCATTTGGACTCCCACAAATCCGGATTGACAACGATAGATAATTAAAATAAAGTAAATGAAACAATACCAAATTTTTATGAAAGCTATTGAAAAAAATTCAAAATTTTTTTCAAAGGATACAGAATCACGTTTAACACAAATAAACATCATTTAATTGGATATATGTGTAGTTTAAAAAATATATAGAAAATCAAAATAAATTAAATAAAAATAAATAACGAATACTACTAATGTGCAAATTAAAAATAGGGACAATACATTGAGAATATGCATCGATAGTGATGTTATTTCATTTTGTAAAAATCAAATCAAATCGTGAAATATCCAAATTAAAGCAAAATAGAAAATACAGAACATCATTTGATGAAGATATGAATTTTAAACAAATAAATGAACATTTAAACATATGTTATGAAATTTTGTTTCTTCATCACCCCTGTTTTTTCCATCAACATTTTGTAGATATGCAGACACAAACAATTTACAAATCAAAGAGTAACAAAATTCCACCCAGATAATTCTACAAAATTGTTTTCCTCCACTTTCTACTTCAGTTTCCCTCAGCTTTTCTGTCTGCGGAGAAACAAACAGTTAATTTTTAGTCCGTTCCAAAACACAGAAGACTGACAAGGTGTTGATGAGTGTGATTTTAAACATCAAGGTTTCGCCCTGCCGAAGGAAGCTGACACGGTGTCAGTTTGAGCCTCTTGCCCGCTGTCAGCATCTGATGCTTGGAAGGGGTACCCGGCAAAAATGCATCTCCAATCTCTCCCCGAGGACTCTGAGATATGCGCAAGTGTCCATGTGCATGTGTGCCATCGCTGCCATTGCCGTCACGTCGGTGCACTCTTGTGTTTTACCTCGAATATATTAACACCTCGCCCTCCATCTTCAGGGGATGGAGTGTGGAGGGGGTCGGGATATGGGGTCGCACTGTTTGAGTGCTTTTCTATTCAAGCCTTTCAGCGTAAACTGAATAAAATGATTTGACGTAGCTGCAGCCGATCCCAAAAAGCTTTTTGTCGCCCCACTCGCGCAGCATTGGGGTTTTTTTCTGTCTTGGCAGACGATTGGCAATTTGCAGAAGAAAATCAGGAGGGCCTGTGTGGTTAAATGCAGGTGGCATCATGTGGATTTGATTAAAGACAAATTACAGCGCAGCTCAAGCTCGCAATGTTGAAAAGCGGCAATTGTCTCTAAAATAAGAAAACCTCGTGTCACAGAGCATCCCCGCAGGGGGACGAGCCCTTCCTTTGTTTGACAGTCGTGGCAAGGATGCTGTCTGCTCCATTAACATCAACCTTGTAGAGCGAGCGTGAGAAGGAGGAGGACAGCCGAGTGTGTTAAGCAGATCTGACGTTCACCTCGCAGGGAAAATACACGGTTCGAAATACTGTAGATAAATGTGCTTGTAGTTAGCAGAGGTGTACAAATGCATTGGGAAACATTTCGAAATATGTGTCCTTCACACATCAACTCGTGGCTAAACCCTACCTCACGCTGCTCTACACTGGATAATAAATCATCATTATTAACTACAGTAAAACCCGACATCCAACCCAAATCGCTTACCTTAACTCTAATCCCCAATTTTAACACTCCAGTAAAATAAATACGATACCAACCCAAACCTTCACTTTTAACTAGGCCTACCTTACCACAAAACTTTAGCATTGAACACAAACTTGAACACTAAAACTGGATCAGTAATTCCAGTTCCAATCCGTAACGTTTCACTAATCTCACTGTGAAGGAGATGCACACTTATGTTCTCATTTTTATCTCAAAAAGGTTTATTCGCGAATCTCTTTCGAGGCCATGTTACAGAATTGGGTTCCTGGGGCCTCACGTACAAAGACTTGTGTGGATTTCATACTAAAAGACGCGTACAGACACAACAGAAAAAATTTCACACACAAAAAAAAATCCAGATGCATTCATCTCAAAGGCCAAATTCAGAAATGGTGGCACTCACAAAAACAAAAAAAATTGATGCCTGAATCTCATTCCATCACTCCCCACAAATCCGGATTGACAACGATAGATAATTAAAATAAAGTAAATGAAACAATACCAAATTTTTATGAAAGCTATTGAAAAAAATTCAAAATTTTTTTCAAAGGATACAGAATCACGTTTAACACAAATAAACATCATTTAATTGGATATATGTGTAGTTTAAAAAATATATAGAAAATCAAAATAAATTAAATAAAAATAAATAACGAATACTACTAATGTGCAAATTAAAAATAGGGACAATACATTGAGAATATGCATCGATAGTGATGTTATTTCATTTTGTAAAAATCAAATCAAATCGTGAAATATCCAAATTAAAGCAAAATAGAAAATACAGAACATCATTTGATGAAGATATGAATTTTAAACAAATAAATGAACATTTAAACATATGTTATGAAATTTTGTTTCTTCATCACCCCTGTTTTTTCCATCAACATTTTGTAGATATGCAGACACAAACAATTTACAAATCAAAGAGTAACAAAATTCCACCCAGATAATTCTACAAAATTGTTTTCCTCCACTTTCTACTTCAGTTTCCCTCAGCTTTTCTGTCTGCGGAGAAACAAACAGTTAATTTTTAGTCCGTTCCAAAACACAGAAGACTGACAAGGTGTTGATGAGTGTGATTTTAAACATCAAGGTTTCGCCCTGCCGAAGGAAGCTGACACGGTGTCAGTTTGAGCCTCTTGCCCGCTGTCAGCATCTGATGCTTGGAAGGGGTACCCGGCAAAAATGCATCTCCAATCTCTCCCCGAGGACTCTGAGATATGCGCAAGTGTCCATGTGCATGTGTGCCATCGCTGCCATTGCCGTCACGTCGGTGCACTCTTGTGTTTTACCTCGAATATATTAACACCTCGCCCTCCATCTTCAGGGGATGGAGTGTGGAGGGGGTCGGGATATGGGGTCGCACTGTTTGAGTGCTTTTCTATTCAAGCCTTTCAGCGTAAACTGAATAAAATGATTTGACGTAGCTGCAGCCGATCCCAAAAAGCTTTTTGTCGCCCCACTCGCGCAGCATTGGGGTTTTTTTCTGTCTTGGCAGACGATTGGCAATTTGCAGAAGAAAATCAGGAGGGCCTGTGTGGTTAAATGCAGGTGGCATCATGTGGATTTGATTAAAGACAAATTACAGCGCAGCTCAAGCTCGCAATGTTGAAAAGCGGCAATTGTCTCTAAAATAAGAAAACCTCGTGTCACAGAGCATCCCCGCAGGGGGACGAGCCCTTCCTTTGTTTGACAGTCGTGGCAAGGATGCTGTCTGCTCCATTAACATCAACCTTGTAGAGCGAGCGTGAGAAGGAGGAGGACAGCCGAGTGTGTTAAGCAGATCTGACGTTCACCTCGCAGGGAAAATACACGGTTCGAAATACTGTAGATAAATGTGCTTGTAGTTAGCAGAGGTGTACAAATGCATTGGGAAACATTTCGAAATATGTGTCCTTCACACATCAACTCGTGGCTAAACCCTACCTCACGCTGCTCTACACTGGATAATAAATCATCATTATTAACTACAGTAAAACCCGACATCCAACCCAAATCGCTTACCTTAACTCTAATCCCCAATTTTAACACTCCAGTAAAATAAATACGATACCAACCCAAACCTTCACTTTTAACTAGGCCTACCTTACCACAAAACTTTAGCATTGAACACAAACTTGAACACTAAAACTGGATCAGTAATTCCAGTTCCAATCCGTAACGTTTCACTAATCTCACTGTGAATGAGATGCACACTTATGTTCTCATTTTTATCTCAAAAAGGTTTATTCGCGAATCTCTTTCGAGGCCATGTTACAGAATTGGGTTCCTGGGGCCTCACGTACAAAGACTTGTGTGGATTTCATACTAAAAGACGCGTACAGACACAACAGAAAAAATTTCACACACAAAAAAAAATCCAGATGCATTCATCTCAAAGGCCAAATTCAGAAATGGTGGCACTCACAAAAACAAAAAAAATTGATGCCTGAATCTCATTCCATCACTCGACCAAAAAAAAAAAAAAACAACAACAAAAAAACATTTAGGGGCATTGAAACTGGTCGTTCGCAGTGGGCATCTAATGTACTTGACATGCACTGCCCGGCAACATCATCTGTATGTTTCTCCAAAGGCTTTAAAGCAAGATAAAAATGCAGGCAAGCATTTGCCGTGAAGCACTGCGGATTGCCACGGTCATCTCACTCTTGATATATCTCAACATGAACAATTTTGTGCGCAGGCACCCTTTGTACTGTACATGAGGCCCCAGGTGTCAAGCCGAAGCCAGTTCTCTCTTACACTTTACAAACGAGGAGCCTCAGTACACAAGGAAGGGAAACATAAATCCGCAATCTCAAAATGATGTCTGATGACAACAGACTAACGGTAAACGTTCTTTGCTTTCATCTAATTGTGTTCATGTTTGTCCTTCCGATGTTCAGGTTCAGACCTTTGAATGTTAGCAAAAGAATAAAGAAAAACATCCAAAGTCTTGAAATTTTGATTTGTGTACTTGTTGAACAAGGGAATTGTTTTTTTTTTAATTTTTTTTATTCATTTATTTTTTTTTTATAAGACCAGTTGTATACTTCACTGAAATTGATACTGTGTTCATTTGTGCTGAGTTTTCATGATGTTTGATGGCTGAAAACAGCTCATTGAGGTGAGGAGGAGCGACGCTTTTATTAGCCGAAATGCTAATCGCTACCGAATCTATACTGACACTTAACCCCAATTCTAATCCCTAACCTGAATCCCCAGATTTAACACTAATCCCAACCACTAACTCTACCATAATGATAACAGCTACCATATCCAACACTATCCTAAACCTTACCCTCATCCCAAATTAACCTCAACTTTGACAACTCCAGCTTCAACTCCTAACCTTAAAACTAACCCCGATTTTGACCCCATCCATAAATTAAACAACAACCGCAACCTTCAAACCCAACCGTCAACCCAAAACCTCCAGAGGAAGAAAAAAGGCATTCAGAACTGGTAATTGCCACAAGCACCTGTTAAATAAAACATGGTGGATGGTGGCACTGGAAGGCCTGCAGAGAGTGAGAGAAGAAGCGTCAAGGCATCTGTCATTCTTTTAACAATGAAGAATTTATCACAAGAAAATCAAATGACGATGACGTTATCGACGGATACGACATTCAGTGACTCTGGGAAAACAATAACACTTATTAAAATGTCAATACAAATTAAATCGCACGATTGACTGTGTTTCTTAATAAATGAAGAGGAAAATAAAAAACATGACATGAGGATGAATTAGTTTTGCTTTGCCGCAGGTCCTTCCACATCGAGAGGAAGCCAGAGTGTTAATTGGAAGCGCTCCCGGGGGGAACTTGTAGGTGTCTCGCTTGGCCCTCACTGTTTATCTGCTAATGTGATTGCCACAGATTCATCGTGCTCCCCGCATAATGAACACGTTCAATATTCCTCCCGTGCTCCTTTTTCGCTGATGCGCACCAACGATGCAAAATGATTGCGACTGATGGGAACGATTACAAGAGCCACTCAGTTTGAATGAACATGGTTGTGGTGCTTATTGTCTTGTAATGGGGTGCCTTTTCTTTTTTTTGGGGGGGGGCGGCGGGGGGACTCAAGACATGTACATTTAAAGCACAGATATGGCCCACCATTTATTTTATGTGGTCTGTGAAAGCAAATCAAGTGCATTTACTTCACACTTCTTGCTAAAATCTGTTCTAAAATTGCACATTGTGTTCGCTTTTGACAACGTTGAGAGATTGCAAGCATTTTTTTTTTTTTTTTTTTGTTAACAAACCACTTATGAAATAAATTGAACAGTAGTTGAGCAAACTGTTTTCCATGGTGGGGATTTCAAAGCAATTATTATTATTATTATTTGGATTATTAATCGGATGCAGTGATTGCTTATTGAATGAGTTCACCATTGTAATGGCCGCCAAAGGGGGAAACATAATACAATGTGGCCTGTAACAAAAATGAGTTTGTCACCAACTGATGTTAAAGAACAGCTAACATCTATTCTTTAAATCGGCCAAGTCACCCATTTTACATTAGAAACATCTCATGCCACATACATCCATTTTCAACACTTTCACTTATACTGAACAGGGCCGGATGGAGTGCTGGAGTCTATCCTTGCTAACTTGGGGCGAAACTACACCCTGAACTGGTCTCTCATAGCACTCCACCGAACAAAAATGTAAATTAACTAAAAGCAACCCTCTGTTCGGTTTGGGAAAAGGCCAAAAGTGAGATTCACCTTTCAACAAAGTGAACAGGAGGTGCTAACTCCTAATGTGCTGGGCTAGTTGAATGAATTGTTCTAAATTCAATTAATCTAAATGGGAAGATTAGGTATTGGAATCCAATAAAAATAGAGGTGAACCAGCGTCAGAGAACAGATTCTGTTAAACTTGGAAGGCTCCACTGCATTGTATCCAAAATCCAGACCCAGACTCCCAATGCTCACATACGTCAGGAAAAATAACTGAAACTGCCTCACTTCAACACTCATCCCCCTTCCTCACATTAAAGTAAAGCGAGATTTCCACCACAGCGCTTCGGGGAGAAAAGAGGGAATAATCTGAGAACAAATACTGTGATTTTTATTTGGGAACAGGTGTTGCCGCGTGACATGCCATTAATCAAACAGGATTTAACAATGCACTCCCAACTCTGGTGGTCATGGCCCTTTGACCTGACTGACAGTTTGACAGTGGGGATTTCAACCTGTGCAAAGGCAAAGCTGGGGCACACTAATGAGCTGACGGCTAACTTGTTAAGACCACACGGTGTACAGTGATGACGACCGCATCGCATAAACACAGAGCCGGTTCAGATAAACGGAAACAGCAATGTGCTTATATCATTTGTAGTGCAGCTGCAATAACAAAAACATCATTTGATGTATGGATGTAACGTGTAGTTAGCAAAAATGAATGGAGAAGTAAAAGTAAAGTGAAAAAATGTTTTTTGTTTATGAAATAAAATCAAAAATAATGCTTTTAAAACACAAAAACGAAGTGAAACTATGCCTTTGGTTGATAAAACTAATCATAATTATAGTAAAAATATCCTTTGTTTTCATCCTTTTCAATTAATATCATAATGAGGTTTCAAGGTTCATTTCGACTTTAACTTATTTCAACATTGCTGTCCGTCTGCACAAAAGAAGGGAGGTCAAACAGTTGTTGGAGATTTGTAATTTCCTTGACTTTATTCCACAATATTTAGTGACTTTTTTTTATCTTTCACTCAAAAAAAATACTTCATATATTTAAAAAAAACTAAAACTAATAATAAAACGCATTTAAAAATTTTAAAACACAGAATTTTTATATAAAAAAATAACAATGGATTGGAATGAACTGAATTTTAGAAAATAAGAGTCAAAACAAAATGAAAACTAACTACAATGCAAAAAAACCCTGAGATGAACATCTACAAAAAAAATTATATGTTCGTCAACCAAATAAGGAATTATGTCATTGAATAGAAGGCTACATGAAACAATGTGACAAAGAATGATTTTAAATAAATATTAACTTGAAAATGAGTCTTAAAATGAGGTGAAAATGTACAAAGCTTAAAATTATTATTCCTTGCTTCAATCCACCCGAGGCGGGTACTTCATTCACTGATGGTTTGGGACAGCTCCGCATAAAAACACGACACTCGTGTGCCTTCCATAAGAACATAAGTGGACAGAATGTATGTCTGCAGAGTTTCTAGACGGGGGTACACCAACACAGAGCCTCCTGTATGCAGACAAAATGAATAAAGCTGAGAAATATTCATAACAGAACGAGTCAGGCCGTGAAGATAAGAAGCCATTTCCGCGATGAGCTGGAATGCAGGGCTGCGACGGCAGGGGATAATATCTACGGCGGATTGAAGTTTGGGGCACGTACGCGACAGCCTGCAGTCAATTACGCCCCAAGCTGAGAAGTGATAAGAAGTGTTTGGTTGTGTTTAATGGCGGGGAGGGGATTCTAGGTGTAAGGTACAGGGATCCTCACGCTTTGCCAATTTTCACCCGATGGCTGGCAGCTGGCGGCCTAAAAAGATGTTTATGCACCGCAGCCACGGATGCATTTTCCAGCACAGATGGCTGTGATTGCTTTTTGGAGGACCGCGTTTGAGTCGAACCTGACAAGTATTACAATGAAATATGTCTGTGTGTTCTATTTCCATACGCAGACTTCGTTTTTAATGTCATGTGTGAAGGATTTTGTTTTCCCTTTAATAATAAAAACTTGAATTTAAAAACTGCATTTTGTGTTTACTTGGATTATCTTTGACTACTATTTAAATTTGTTTGATGATCTGAAACATTTAAGTGGACTGTACGTGTGTTTGATGGCAACTCACTGCATTCTGAAGGCGTTGGACAGGTTATACGGACAGTACCTGGCAACACATAGAAGCTGATCGGAGTGGAAGCTGCACAGCCGAGACTCACTTTGTGGAATGAAGACAACTGTTGGAAAGAAATGATTGCCCTTTCATGTGTAAACTGTAAATTGAGGTCCGTTCTTCTGATAGTCGGCAGAGAAGGCTTGAACTGCAACCAACTGGGTGATACATTTATTTAAGATAAGATAAGATAAGATAAGACAAAATAAGAAGATAAGAAAACCTTTATTTGTCTCACAATGTAGAAATTCGCAATCAACATGAGCAAAATTTGGAGGGAAGAAAGTAGAAAAAAACGAAGTATTTGCATGCACAAAAAAGAAAATCTGTTTATATGTATTGATATGAGCTGCTGTTGTGGTCATCGACAAATTCGTGATGTTTTAAGAAGAAAAACTTAACAGTTGTGGGGAAACGCTGATATCAACACGATAGGTATCCCTCAATTCTTATGAATCAAGGTTTCCTGTACCGTGGCTAAGTCAAAAAGTAGCACATCGCTAAACAACAGTGATATGAAAGTCTAAAAAAAAAAAAAAAAACACTCCATTTCACGTTGTCATCCAGCTGACAGAAAAGAGACAAGTGGTTCCAGGTAAAGCCACGCTTGCGTCACTCGAGTCAGACCCGTTTGGGTTTCTTGTCAGTCTGGGAAGCTCTGCACCTGCACCCCGGCCAAATAAATTACACCATGGCACTGACTCGGTGAGGACGACTCTTCTAGGCCATCGGGGCTCTCACGTTCACATCCCCATTTGTGCTGAGTTTCATCATCATCTCATGAGTTCATTTCATTACAGGCAAACATGGAGATCATGATGTGGAACTAGAAGGGGGCGCTCCTGGTGCCAATATTATCCCAAATATGTGAGGGATGAGCTCGATTTAGAGCTTGCGTGCGTGTGCGCCTGCAGCGCTCATTTGCATAACGTTCCCGCGAGAGAGCGTCCGCTGAACTGCATGCTAAGTCTTTGTGATCACCCCTGTGTGCAGCTCAGATAAACTTGATCTTAATGTGACAAAACGGTGCATGAAGGGGATTGCTCGCTTCCCGCTGGCCACTCTACGGGGTAAGAAAATCCACCATTCTGCTCTTAGATAGATGGTTAGATTAGTTAACAGCGGTTCTATTCAAAACGCACAAGAAATATCAAATATTGAGATGCATTCATAAGCTATGTGGAATGATAACTTGCCTTCTATGATAAAATACAGTTCATATAAATGGACCACAGATCAGAAACCAAGTTGAAGTGGTTGCCAGCCAATCGCAGGTCACACAGAGAGGAACAACCATCCACGCTCCCACTCACACCGAGGCACAATTTAGAGTGGTTCATGAGCCTGCCAAGCATGTTTTTGGATTGTGGGAGGAAACCTGGAGAAAACCCACGCACAGGTAGAACATGCAAACTCCACACAGGAAGGCCTGAGCCAGGATCGAACGCACGACCTCTGCACTATGAAGTTGAGGAGCTAACCACTCGACCATCGGGCCACCGCACAAAAACATTTGCAACGTTAATACTACATCATTTTTTTTCTGATGCTTTAAGCACTTTTTTTTCGAACTACTGTATTGGCTATTTTTGCGGAACTCTTCGCACAAATACGAAAACCTTTCGCCAAAATAACAAAACACTGTAGTTCTCTTGCAAAAGCAAGGAACTCACAAACTCTTTAAAAAATGTATTTTTGTATTTAATGGAACTTTTGTTTACACTGTCGTTGTCCCGAGACTGACCTGTAAGAGGCAACAAGTTGCCACAGGCTTCTACAAAAAATGCATACAAAGAAATAGAAGAAGCTAGGCTAACTGTTAGCTTATCTGGTAACTACATTGGGGTTGCAAACACTTCTCTGTGTATTGCACCAGAGGGCGCTTGCTTATTGGCGATTGTTCCATTTTGCGTCATAATAGGAAGTTCAGCTGAATTTGTGTTGACGACACAGAATGATTTGTGAGCGTACACCTTGAACAGGGTTAATATAATTCGATTGTCTGTCACTAGCCATTTTTACGAAACAGTCACAATGAACACACAGTACACCACAGTGTAATCTCTCAGGATAGTCTTTATCGAGATATCCAAGAATTGTGCCTTTGCTGACTTTAATCAGAAGACAGGAAAAATATGCAAGCTTGGCCTGATTATCGGTATGTGAGGATCCCACTTAACAATCTCAGCCTGTTTCCCTCTTAATAATTCGTACCTCACTTGAGATAACACCTGATAAAGTTTTTTGCTCTTCTGGTAGTGAGCAAATTTCAGTTTTTAAAGGGAACTTTATTTCCATCTGCGGAGGCAGCAGGTCACAGTGACGGCATCTTTTCCCTTCTCAACACGTCTTCTCACAACACTCCCCTCCTCCCCCTTCATCACGCACACACATCAGAGGCAGCCCGCCTACCTTGGAGTGTCATCAGGTCACATGTTAAGTGGAAACACTATTTCCAGTACTGATTACACATAATCATTAGTCTCCATGAACGATCTTGTAGTTGTACAATAGCGAGGGGAAATATTATTCATATTGTTCAAGTAACACCCAAATCCGTATTTTTTTCTTTGTCCTGGGTAAAAATGTATGAAAGCGCTCACACAACAGATCAATATCAAATCAGATGCGTAAGCCCGCAGTTGCAACCAAAATCAATTGTGCTAAGCTGCTTGACGCATTCACCGGGAGAGGCGAACTAAAACTAAAAATAATGGCGTCCGCTTTCTCATAGCAGTCAAAGTAAGAGCATCACAAGCCTTTTGTCATTTGCCAGACAGCATTGTGTTGACATCTCTCCCTAATTGAAATAATGATGCTAATTATTACGATGGATGTCTGCCTGCTGCTTTTGACACAATCATACTCAACTCAAGACAAGAGCAACGTGATTTGCAGCATTCTGATATGCCTATAACTGAAATTAACAATTATTCACTTGGACTATTTGATTTGTTTTTCTTTTTTATGTAAGATGTGCCACAAGTAATGGGCAATTTTTCAGCCCTACATGCAAGCGCATTGGCCAAATAGCCTGCGCTTTCTACACTAACAACCATGTAATTTGGGCAACAGCTCTGATAGTGGGAATCATTGTGCAGTTGCATACGATAGGAAAAGGAAGGAAAAGTAGCTCTTTATGTTGTCGGGGCTCCGGAACCTTTTCCTCCAAAGGCCATCATGAACACATATTGTATAGACCAGTGGTTCTTAACCTGGGCTCGATCGAACCCCAGGGGTTCGGTGAATCGGTCTCAATGGTTCGATGGAGCCTCTGCCATGGAGGTTAAGACACAACCGCCCGCTTGGCCACCACTGGCTGCAGATGATCACATTACATTGCTTGTGCAATCAGTGCAGCAGGAAATTTAGTTCGCTCGTGTGACTGTCGTGTTAGTACGTCATATCATTTTTAAAAACTACACTAAGGCCATGTAATTGTACTTACTTTTTTCTGTTTTTAATAAATGTGTTTTTTTTTAATGTCTTGAATTTGTAAAAAATTATTTGATTTTTTTACTAATGAAGGGTTTGGTGAATGTGCATGTGAACTGGTTGGGTTTGATACCTCTAACAAGGTTAAGAACCACATTTGAGTGAGGGAGGGTTCGAGAGTGAGGGAGGGTTCGAGGTATGGGTTTGCACCATAACCACTACAGTATATCAAATTAAATATAGTATTAATATAGGGGCGGCACGGTGGTGGCCCAGTGGTTAGCACGTCGACCTCACATTGCAGAGGTCGTGGGTTCGATCCCGGCTCCAGCCTTCCTGTGTGGAGCTTGCATGTTCACCCAGGCCTGCGTGGGTTTTCTCCGGGTACTCCGGTTTCCTCCCACATTCCAAAAACATGCATGGCAGGTTGATGGAACACCCTAAATTGTCCCTAGGTGTGAGTGTTCAAATAATTTTTCGTCTCTGTGTGCCCTGCGATTGGCTGGCAACCGGTTCAGGGTGTCCCCTGCCTACTGTCCGAAGACAGATGGGATAGGCTCCAGGCTCCCCCCCACACCCTTGTGAGGATAAACTGAAAATGGATGGACGTACTGACTAGAAGAAGGACCAGTGTTTTCCAAACCT